>NW_022279665.1:0-174532 GCF_009193385.2 Nasonia vitripennis
GGTGGCGGCGGCCGGCGGCGACGATGGCGATACTCAAGCGAAGAGGTACCGTCGCCGAATAATACTATAATAAGCGGCGGTTCTGCAGCAGCAGCTTCTGATTCGGATCAGGAGGAAGCTCGTGACGATGTGCGTTTTCGTCGTTCGCAATAATCGCGAATATGGTGCATCGCGTACGGAAATTCCGTACAGACGCTCACCGTCTGACGCTACGGATTAAAACACCGCCGCATGGGACCAACATGCTCAGCTGGGTGAGTTTGCGATACGCGATATTTACGAGTATTTGCTAACTCTAATCAGAAGCGGGAGCGATCGCGTCGGTGTTTCAATTTCGAGCGAATATTTCGCCAACGGGTCGGCCGGGCTTTCGTATCGTCTCGCGAGCGCGCTGCTGGCGACGATTTATGGTCTGTGGTGTCTGGACTCGTCCAGAGTAACGCAAAATTTTCGAGTCGACGAGTCATTTACCATTTGTTTGACCGTCGTAGAGATGCCTGTAGGTGCAGGTGGCTCTCGACGGAAAAACTTGACCGTCGACAGCGTTTCTCAACGCTCTATCATCCAGATCAGCAATCGCGACAATCTCTGTCTGCCGAGAGCGCTCGTCGTAGGCGAGGCGAAAATCGCGCTCCAGGCGAACGATACCCGGCGATGCGAGCCGAGTGGAACGTCATCCGCGACAGTCGTAGGCAGCTACAACATGAACGAGCTGTAAAATTGTGCCAGGATGCCGGTGTTCTTGTACCTCGCGAAGGTTGCGGTGTACGAGAGCTTCGTCAATTCCAGCATTATTTTACCGCTCGTGGTACAGCTTTAGTTCTTACGAGAGAGACTCGCTGGGCAGCGGTGAAGCACCATTTTTTGACGGACGTAGCGATACCTGCACAACCAAAATTTTTTTTTCTCTACTCCGAGCTTCATTACGACGTGATCGTCAATATTTTTGGAGCTGCGAGGGCAAAATTTTTCTGTACTTTTTGCAATCGCGGCTACAGTAATATCGAGGATCACAAGTGTAGGCAGCTGTGTTCGCGCTGTTTCGTCTCGCCACCCTGTAGCGAGAACGAAGCTTTGCAAAAATGCGCATCGTGTAATCGCAATTTTTTCGGCGATGTATGTTTTCGCAACCATTCGGCTGAGGGATCGTGCAAAACGAAGAACAAGCGGTTGTGCGATGTGCTGCAGATTTGCGGTACCTGCTGCAAAAGCGTGAACCGGCAGCGGGTAAGCACGAGTGCGGCAAAAATGGGTGTCGACATTGCAAGTCGACACATGGCTATAATCAGCACTGTTTTATACAGCCGATAAAAAATGATGCTTCAGCGAAAAAGTATCTTTATGTTTTCTACGATCTGGAAACGATGCAAGAAGCATCGTATCGAGGCGATGAAAACATAAAGATGCACGTCCCGAATGTCTGCGTTGCACAGCAAGTCTGCACGGATTGCATAAGTTCTACTGACGACATTTCAGTAGCAGAATGTGTCCCTCGTGCGGTGTGCGCGAACATATATTTACCGAAGAATCCCGTTGGTCAGCTGATAGAGCTTGTAGTACGCGACAAAATGGACTTTGAAAATATAATATGCATCGCGCACAACGCACGAGGGTACGATGCACAATTCGTTTTAACGGCGGCTTGTCGAACGTAAAATAAATTGCGCGCCAAGCATCATACTGAATGGTCAGAAAATACTGTGCATCCGGTATGGTCGCACAAAGTTCATCGATAGTCTCAGCTATTTCAAATGAAGTTGGCCGCCTTGCTGCTACATTCGGTTTAGGTGAGACTACGGAAAAAGGCTGTTTTCCACACTTTTCAACACGTCGGCTAACGCTGAATATCGTGGCGCCATACCAGATGCGCACTATTATTCGCCGACACTATGTCGACGAGCGAGCGCGAGCAGTTCTTGCGGTTGGCACAGTGAGATGCGTGCAGCGAACGCAGTGTTTGATTTCCGCAAGGAAATCGTCGACTACTGTCGCATGGATGTGTCGATTCTGCGTCGCGCGTGTGTGGCTTTCAGAAAAATTTTTCTCGAGGTCGGAGACACGGACCCGTTTGTAGTGGCTACTATAATCGCGTCCGCGTGCTCTCATCTCTATAGAAAAAAATTCTTAAAGCCAGAGAGTATCGAATAGTCCCAGGGGCGGGTATAGCCGGGAGGGATTTTTGGTCGATGGATTCTTACCATCTGCCAATCCAGCCGAAAAACCATTGTTTTTGAATTTCAGGGCTGCTATACGCATGGCTGCCCTGAGTGTTTCAAAAACAATCGCAACAAGTCGAATGCCTGGGGTCGTACTTTCGACGCGTTGCTCGAGAGTAACGCGCTAAAATCTCGCAGATCCAACAGCTCGGTTACGAGACGCGCGAAATTTGGGAATGCGAGTTTGACAGAGTCAAGCTTGAAAACCCCGAAATCGCCAAGTACGTGTCGGAGCATCCGCTCATCAGCAAAATAACGTTTAATCCTCGTGACGCGTTCTTCGGCGGACGGACCGAAAATTTCGTCGCAGTTTACGATGCTAAGCCAGGCGAGCGTATTCTGTATACAGATATATGCTCGCTGTATCCTTACATTTGTAACCGAGGCAGATTTCCGCTCGGTCATCCGAAGGTTTACGTCGGCGAGGAGTCTGATGAGCTGACGGGTGGCAATCTCAACAATTTTTCGGCCATAGATGGGCTGGTAAAATGTAAGGTTTTACCGCCGAGACAATTGTATCAGCCTCTTTTGCCGCTAAGAATGCACGGCAAACTTCTCTTCGCACTGTGTCGTACATGCTGCGAAGAGATGCGGCAGAGCGATTGTTGTCACCCGGATGCGAGCCAGCGCGAGTTCAGCGGAACCTGGGTGGCGGATGAGCTGCGAAAAGCCATCGAACTCGGCTACACTATAACTGAAATATTTGTCATATGGCAGTATAGTATGACCGAGTTCGATTTTTGATATTTCCTCTTTGACGGTTGCGTGAAGAATGAATCTCAACTGTTATGATTGTATGCATATGTATCCTACTACACCAGACCAACAACAATATTATCACGAATTAACAGGCACAAGTTAAAAAGACTTAGCCCAAATCGACAGTCCATATAGTGAACGGAGATACACGTGTTGGCGTTCGTCAAGCGCATCACCCTCTCGTCTCCAAAAAGAAGCCGACGCATCGAGGCGCCCATCTGTCTACACTTGTTCACCATAAGGAGAGAAGCTGGGAGCCGACGGCCCATCAACAGCCTGACCGTACTGAACCACCGACGCAGGAACCAGGCGCCAAGGATCCACAGCTGCAACCTCCTGCTGGCGTGCATCTTCAGACCAACACACACAAACATACACACACATTGTAAAGGTACTTTTCTCTCTCTTCTAATACGAGTGAAATACACTATAGTAGTTGTTTTAAAACTTAACCCCGTCTAAGTGATTTCGTTATCCGGCTCCCTTTCCCGGAAGGCAGTGACCGCGTTTGCGGTAGCCAAAAGGGATTTCCTTTATTACATACAAATCAAATAATATTACGATAGGAACTCGGCACACGTAAGTATATTGGTGAGTTGCGCTCATTCGGACGTAACACATTAATATATTTATATTTTTAAAATGGTGCATCGGCCGGGAACGCGGAAACGAGATCACTTTTAGAATGAGTTCCTATCATGTCACGCGATCAATTGTTAACACAAACCGTGGTACTAAATATACAATAGATTTTGATGATTCCCTATTAACACAACTTAAGGACAAAGAAAACGAACTAAAAAGCGCGATCCAGAATATAGTCCCGAAGCAACGAAGCTTATACAAGAAGTAGATCGATTAACAAAAGAAGTGAAAAACTCGTGCGAAAAATTTAATATTGACGCTGATAAAATCCCGATTTACCCCGAAATAAGTATGAGTTTTACCAATATCGTTTAAATAGCTCAAATCAGTTAGGAGATAGTGACGAAGAAGTCGTCATTTCTGAGGTAGAGAACGAGCAGGATAATACCGGTCAAATTTAACTCAAAAATTTACCTAAAACCATCCGCACTGAAAAAACACGCAGAGTCTTCGTGCATCGGTACAAGCACTCCCGTTTCTCGAGGACTAACACAAAATAATATAACATCTATTTTCGGATCCCTGGAAATACACGATACCCCTATAAACGAAAACGCGATCGATACTATCAAACAACAATTATCCATCGAAATCAAGCCGGAAGTGTTAGAAGCCTATTTCGACGACGAAAATAACGCGGCGGAAATTAATAAACTATAAATAGCCCCGGATTCGGATTTTTCAAGCAATCAAGCTTGTGCGAGACCGCCTTAGTACCTACGCGACGGGAACATTTGTACCGCCTTTTGAAAAATTAAAAATCGAGACATCCCGGAGTCATCAAGACTCATCTAACGAAAGCGAACCCTTCTTGTCATTTGACCAAAGCCTCAACACACTAAAATTCAATCAACCCATAATAAACCGAAAATAGAACAAAATCGAGAATAATGGCCGAGACAATCCAGGTTCGTGGAATGTCCATATCTAACGTATTAGATTTAATTTCGCGATCAACGGACAAAATGTGTCACTCTCACTTTTTCTCGACGGATGTAGGGAAGCAAAAGAATTGCTTCCTAGCACACTCGAAGGAGAGTTATCCAAATTTATTCGGATGCGCCTATATGGGGACGCATTAAACAGTACCCGCGGACAAACGTTCACATCGGTAATGATGTCATCGAGTTCTTCGAAAACATTTACGGTTCGGCAAAACTTTTCACGAGTGGTCTGGCGACTTGGCTAAAATGAAGCAGAAAGGAAACGAATCGGTAATTGTATTTTGAATAGAATTCGAGAAATTGAAAAGAGATCACAGCCGCAGCTCAGCGGAAGGGCGAATAATCAACAAACAAACGTTTCAAAATGATCTCGAAAGAGATTGTATAAAATTTTTCAAAGAGGATTACGGTGGGAGATCCGCGGACGCATGGGCGCGCCTACGACACTCCAAAGATCCGAGAACAGGCAATGAAATAGAACGCGAATACTCGGGTGTGCGATCGACGACGACGAGTTGCCGGACGCGAAATTAAAGGTAGAGATACGCGGAAGTACATGTAGTTGATTTTGATCAAAATGCAATGAAGTGTGGCTTTTTGTGGAAAGTCGGCCACGTAACCATTAACTGCCGACAACTCGCCCTGCAACATCTGCAGCGACCAAACGACACACGTGACTATCAAAGAGACCGAGGACCCCCACCGCGCAGTAATCAAAACTTTCGGAGTGATACTCGAACTAATAATACTAATTTCGGAGGATGGAACGCGGAGATAGGCAACGCAACGGATTCTTCCCGAATCAAGCAAACAATAGTTACGGTAATAATAATAATTTTAATCAAAGAATTTCAGAAATCGAAGATCGAATAATAATGAACATTTGAGACCTCCAATAATTCGAATTATAATCGTAACCATAATACTCCCAACACCCCTAACGCATTTAGACCGACGTGTTATTATTGCGGGATACAGGGCATACGCGTAATGCCTGTTTCAAGCTGCAGCGGGGACATGCGCTCAGGAAACGTAGCACAGGGAAACGCCGAGTCTCTTTCTCAGGAGGGCGCGCGGAAAGAGATGACATCTGGCACGCGCCCGCCGATTCCAACGAGAGGAATACTCCACGTCCGCACAGAAACCATAAATTTGAGTCGCGCAAGCACGGTGCCGACTATAAAAGTTGACATTGGAGAGTTCAACAAACCATTAGAATTTATGCTCGACCCGAGCTTCAGTTAGTTAGTGCGTAAATCGGAGGTATCGCCCTATACTAACATAAAAACTGATGAGATCATAAGATTAAAGGCATAACAACTCAATCAATTTCAACGCTTGGCAAGGTGACAGTTGATTTAATAACGTGTCAACAGATTTTCATTTAGTTGACGATGATTTCCCATAGCGGAAGCTGGCATATTAGGCAATGATTTCTTTCGCAAAAATGAAGCGACGATTAATTATTTGAAAATTATATTGAAGTTAATGGACAAATAATTCCTTTTGAAAAGTATCCTACAGAAATAGAACCTATGAACACAAATCCAGAAAAGAGAGTTACAAGTGAATCTAAAAATACACGAGTAGGAAGCGATTTGATTGAAGGAGGGGAAACAGACCGCGGTTATGACGATTCTTATGTTGATTATAAACAAAATATGTTTGAACAAGAAAATGAGGAATTAGTTGAGAGGAGTAACGAATTAATTAAGGAAACTGTGAATTTATTAATGAAAAAGATAATGAGAATTCTTATATACGAGACGAAGGTATTTATGTTAGTCAGAATCCGGAGAACGTTTATGTAAATTTTGATACGAGTAATCATGACGCTATTGAAAATGATGAGTTTATTATTCGTGACGAATCGAGTGAAAATATATATACAATGGAATATGTTGAGAATTTATTTAAAGAAATTCAACGTTTAAAGAAACTTTTACACGTTAACACTTTCAAGGCAACGAGAGCGAGCAAACTAATTATGTGGATATTGAGAAAAATGTCGTTATGGATAAAATTGAATCTGGTGCGGAAGACACTGAGATGAGAGATAAAGTGAATATTGTTGAAATTATTGATGATAAATTGATTAATAATGATGAAGTAATTAATGATGATACGAAAATGTATTTGTTGATGAAGTTACGGAGAATATATTTGAGGAGAATAAAAGTAACGATAATTATGAGATAATTGCTAATAATGCCACTAATTGTGAACTCGACGAAGGACTTGAGAATTGTTTACTAAAAGAAGAGTCTATAAATGCTGAAACTTTTGAAAAATTATATGGAGATAAACAAGAATTTAGACCAGATAGTTGCCATTTGTTGAAAATTATATTGAAAATAGTCAAATGGATGACTTGTGTTACAATTATATGGAAATTTCAGATCTAAAAAAAAACTTTTAAGCAAAGTAAAAAGGTTAGGCGAGTTTGATATATTGCACATTATCATGCATGTTAATAAAATAACTTAACAAAATAAAATAATTTTGTATACTACTAAATTAGAGATCAAAAACCAACTGAGATCAATTAAAGAAGGCAATTTTTTTGTTTACAATAAAATGACAGTTCCAAAAACAACTGAGATCAATAAAAAAAAGTCAAGTTTGTATTAATTATTTTATTTTATTCACAATACAACAAACAAAAAATCTTTGTGTTTTATTGAAGGCTAAGACAAATGATTGCTGATTTTAACTTAAGTAATATATTGATCAATTACAAACAACTCAAGATACTACGTAACTTGCCATGCCCGTTTCACTTTATTCATGGTGTTGTCTAATTGCAATGTGTAGCTTTCTGCATATTTAACTTGTGTACACAAACTTCATTGTTATTTTTATTATTATATATATAATAATAAATTTGTAATGTAGATTACTAAATGTAATTGAACAAAAAAGAATTCAATAAATCATTTTTTCCTTTTGTAAAAAAAAAATATATAGAAATTTTAGTCATGGAAATTGTATTCATTTAAAAGTAGAAAATATGTACTAACAATTACTTTTAAAATAGTATTCATGAAATTCTGCATACTTTAAAAGATTTGTAAAAAGTTAAAAACATGAACAAACTTGGTATAACGTTGTAGCGTTTAAAAAAAAATTTCGTTGTTCACCTATGAATAAAGTGAAACGGGCATGGCAAGTTACGTAGTATCTTGAGTTGTTTGTAATTGATCAATATATTACTTAAGTTAAAATCAGCAATCATTTGTCTTAGCCTTCAATAAAACACAAAGATTTTTTGTTTGTTGTATTGTGAATAAAATAAAATAATTAATACAAACTTGACTTTTTTTTATTGATCTCAGTTGTTTTTGGAACTGTCATTTTATTGTAAACAAAAAAATTGCCTTCTTTAATTGATCTCAGTTGGTTTTTGATCTCTAATTTAGTAGTATACAAAATTATTTTATTTTGTTAAGTTATTTTATTAACATGCATGATAATGTGCAATATATCAAACTCGCCTAACCTTTTTACTTTGCTTAAAAGTTTTTTTTTAGAGATTTCATATCTTTTTAAGCGACCTTATTAAAGTATCTCAAGTTTGTTATAAAAATGAAAACCATAATAATACGCAATGCATCAAACTCGCCTAACTTTTGTACTTTGGTCAAAAGTTTTTTTTTTGAGATTTCATGTCTTTTAGAACAAAGGTATTAAAACACATTAAATTTGTTCTAAAAATAAAATGTAAACATTTTTAGCACCTCTTGGCCATTGTTTTTTAGTAACATCATTATCGCTGATGTTAAACCACTGATTATGTTGTCGTAACATATTAGTATAATGACCCTGAGAAATATTACCATGGTGAAATATCCCACTTGCAACCCTATACTTTTTACCATTGATGTCAACCTTAGCTAATGGTATTCCATTTATTTTTAAATTCGTTATTTTTACAATATCGTTATCATCAGTACGATCAAATAACATCAATTGTAAAATCACCAATGTATTACTGATTACGTAATCAGCTTTTTTAATCTTTTTTAACTGACAACCGTTATCACAATAATTTTCAATATCTTGCCAATTGCCAATATTATAATCTATGATTTGTTGTAATGTACAAACTCGAAAATCTGGTAAGAAAAGATTAACGATATAATTATTAGATGTATTACTATGTTGTCTTTCATCGCATCCAGGACATCTGATTGTTTCAATTAGTTGGTTATTCAGAATATTTTGTAATATAAGTGACTTATTGCATAGACTTAATAAAAATTCTGCCACATCTTGCTGCGTATCGGTTTGAAATTCTTCACCAGCGAACTCTCTTAATTTTTGAATATCGACATTAGTTTTATTAATATATTGTTGAAATACTAATTTGACAGTGTCTGTATGGCTATGTTGTAATAATATTCTTCTAATAGTTGTTGAATGAAATAAGCTTTGTGCACAGGCATTGGCATAGCAAGAAACTCCATCATTGTTAGGTAAACCAGAAATATCCGAAGTACTATCGGAAATATGATTTAAATTACTTTCAGCGTCTGTCAATAATTCATTTTTTTTTATACACCATCGCGTATCATACACTTTTAAACTTTGAATTTGTTTGCGATCTTGTGGAATATCAAAGCTATTTAGATCTGGTCGATATTCTTTTCGTAATCTATTATACTCAAGAATAGCTGTCATGTCTGCAGTGCAACACGAAGGATCAAAGTTAATAAGATGCAAACCTTCTAAAGTAGTTACTCTAGAAGCTGCAACGTACGTTTGACCATTACTAAATACATTGTTTCCTGCTTCAACGACAGCATTTGTCAAGCTTAACCCTTGACTTTTATGAATTGTTATTCCATAACTATTACAAATTGGAAATTGTTCTCGAGTGATAGATATTTTATCCATGATAATAAATTTATATTCCAATCGAGGTATTTCATGTTCTTTTCCGGACTGTAATACAATGCGTATACTTGTAATCTCCGTAGATCTATCTTTAGAAAGAGAAACTACAGTGCCGATTGTTCCGTTTACTAACCCAATAGAAACATCAATATTCCTTCTTAACATAACTTTAGAACCGATTTTAATTGTAATTACGCGATCAATACCACAAAAATTGTCTTCATCGTCGTTCAATAATTTCAAGACTTTTTTTTGTAGATTTTTTTCACATTTGTATGAATCTTTGGCAACAAGATTAATTTCTTCTGAATCAATGGTAAGCATCATTGCTTCATTAATGGCATTGCACATTTTTTTGGTAGGTAATAAGCACACTGTATCTACTGGTAATTTTTTTAAATAATTACATAATTCTTGAATATTCTTCGAGTAATCATTACTTGTAAAATCAATTTTTCTTGTTTTCAGTACATTTATATCAGAATGAGTCATAAAACCTAATCTAATACGCGAAAGAATTTCTGAGTATGCTTGATCATTTTTTTGTCTCATGTTGATTGTTAATTCATCATATTCGAATAGCTCCCACAAATTAAAAGTAATCATCGATTTGATATACTTATCAATTTGTTTTTTTTTCATTCCAACAAATACAAAATCTTCGCGAACTGGAGGAAGTTGCAGCAAATCACCAAAAACAAGAACGTTAATTTTCCCAAACCATCCATCCTCAGTATCAGATGTATCGAATATCTCAGTTAAACGCAAATGAATATACATGAAAGTAATATTCGATACCATCGATATTTCATCTATAATAATCAAGTCAACATTCTGCAATGTCTGTCTTATTTGTTTTAAAGCTGGTCCAGATAATTCTTTATACTCTGCTGTGCCGCCGTGTTCTACTGGAAGTTGCAATAATCTGTGAATTGTAAGTCCTTGGATATTATATGCAGCAATTCCAGTAGGAGCTGTGACGGCTGTATCTTTACAACGGTGTATTTTATTCCATGAAACTAAATTTTCAATGACAAAACTTTTACCCGTTCCTCCAGGACCGCTTACAAACATTCTTAGTATTTTACTATTTGATTGTATAACTGAAGTTATTTTGTTGAAAACTCTTAGCTGGTCTGTATTAAATTTCGCAATCGAGTTTTGTAGGTCTTGTTTACTAATAATAGCTTTTTCTACAACAGCTTGAAAATCATTCATAGCATTTTCTACTTCAATCGGTACACAGCCATCAGGTATATGAGCTGAATTTTTGGGCGTATCTGCTACACTTTGTTCTAATTGATTCTGAATTAATTTATTCATATTATCCATAGCTTCTTGTATAATTGTACATTTATCATGGTACTTCATCGCTTGTGCTAGCTCATGCTGTTGTTTTTTAAAAGATTCACAATATGTTCCGTCAGAACCTTTTAATTCATCTAAATCCCTCCAAGGTTTAAATAATAATAACAACGCATGGTAGTAAGCTTCTAACTGATTATTTGGATTAAACTGATAGTGATTTATTAAATAAGGTTTCTTGCGTTTTTTACAATACAAGCCGTTTGACATTTCATAATACTCAGCTTTGTAAATTGGTTTTTTCTTTGAAATCTCAAACCACTTAGCAAAATCATACAAACATAATGAATCTAATTCCTTTGGTCTGTTGGGATAATGATTATCTATGAAAGAATCATAAAATAAATCTGTTGAATCTTCTGGAAGATTTTTGATTTCATTAAATGGCTTTAGTTTTCTACCCCTTATAATATTAACATTCAACCATTTAACAATTGTTTCGGGATCAGTACTATGCAAAGGATGTCCTAACAAAACATCAGCGGCTTCAATCGCTCCACATTCTCTATGTTGTAAGGCACGTACAGCAAAAGCCCAAAGACGGTTAAACAACGGTTTATTTGATTGTATATCTGCGAAATCTAAATTGCTCTTTTCACCTTTTGTACCATATTTGCTTACGTATTTGGTCAACAAATAAGAAGATTCTCCAATATATTGAGCATCGTTATTTCCTTCCCAAATGAGCAATAGAGCAGGCATATAATCATTAATATTCTGTTCATCTGTTGTTCTAGGTAAATCATAAAATCGAGATTTATTTTTTAATTTATTTCGATTCGAAATAGCAACAGATACGTCTCTTAAAATTATTCTATCAGTTACGGGGCGAGGAAATCCGAAACGACAAGCAGTTGAAAATCCAGTTTTTGTCTGTTTCTTGCGCATACAATAATCGTTGTGTTTGTGCTGTTGATAGGCTAAGACGCGACGATGAAGTTCTGGCGAAATCTGTTTATCTAGAATGTGACATGTTATATGTTGTAAGATAAACTCTTGCACTTCTTCATTCGAACTTGTACCATAAATCGGAGCATCCTGGATCCAAAACAAACAATGATAATGGGGTAATCCTCTACCTTGGTATTCACGGACCCAGTAATAATGTGTAACTTTTCCAATCGGATTTGACTTAGATAGTATATAAGCTAACACAGCTTTGAATTTATTTTGGAAATATCTAGCAGTTGATACCGGGTCTGCAGCTATTAATTGCGAAATAGAACGACTATCATTCCACCCATTTACTTGTTTTATATATTCCGCTAGTGCAGACCACATCCACTCTCCTGGGCTGAAAGTGATAAAGAAAGTAGCAGGTCCGTACTCGCGTGCCATACACCTCAATTCATTACGAACTTTTTTCCAATACGATTCAGTACCTGGCAAACGAGAGAAAATGGTATCTAAATTACCATCTAGTTTATTTTCATTTAACATTTGCAGAAATTCTTTGACCGTGTACTTATACCTTGGATTGATGATATTAAGCATTTGAAATATTCCAGCATTTATTTGTCTCAGTGTATTATTGTAAAGTGAAAAAAACAGATATTGAATATTCAATCTAAATTGTGAATGTTTCGATGCTAATCTACTCTTAATATAATCGAAATCTCTTAAATTAGGCTTTCTTTCAGCATGTTGCCCATATTTTCCGTAAGGATATAAATCAGGAAAGCATTTGAGATCTAAATCTTTTCCTCTGTTATCTAAAGCAGCAGCGGAAACTTGCAACATCTGGTAAAGTGCAGTATCTGATTCATTCTTTTTTTTGTCATGCAAAGGATAAATGGTGTAATGGTCATAAAAAGGGTCCGTTTCAGATTTTTGGGTTAATAACGGACGTACTGGGGGTTCGTTTGGTACTGTATTTGTTTTAGGTGTACATTCTTCTTCTGCGTTTTCATGATTTTCTTCATATTCTAATTGCTCGTGTAGTGTATCCAATAACATTTGGGGATTAGATGGAAGTTCAATTTTTTCATAAATAGAATTATTTTTCTTTAGCCACTGTAACGCCTTCCATACTTTGTTTATATCAATGTAATCTTCCCAAATTTCATTAGCTTTTGTTGGGTGTGTTCGAATCAAGATATATAATTCGTGATCTGCATTAATGGGATCAGTATCAGGACATATCTTTTTTAAAGTCTCTTCTAGTGGTAAAGGTAAATGAAATGTTCTACCAATTACTTTATCAATTTTTACATAATGAGGAATATTTTTATTCATAACGGTATTTAGTTTCGTAATTGTTTGAAAAGCTTTTGCCCTTTGTATTAAAATTTTCTCTATCATATTGAGACTTCTAATTTCTTCTGGAACTTCTCCCACAAAAAGGTTATTTAAAATACAGTTGGATGGCATGATATTTTTTCTTAAATTTGTTAAACAAGGTCTGCATATAGAATTATCGGTAATGTTATGCAATTTCTTAAGTTTTTGAAAAAGATTTTCACGTTCTATGCCGAGTAATTCAAAAGCAACATTAGTTGCATTATTCTGATCATAATGTTGAATGTCTCTAGCACAAAATAGTCTTTCGCATGAAATACAAGGAATCGTAGGTGGATCCGTTACTATTTTTGTATATTCCTTGATGCCAATACAAAACTGCACTTTTAATTCTGATTCATTTAAATTTACTTGATTCAGGTTTTTATTGCTTTTCATAGGTACACCAAGTTTCTTGGATTTTTGTATAATATCTCTTAATAACACTACATCTGCATCATTTAAAGCATTTTCTATGTCCAAAATAAAAGTATACAAATGTTTCAATTCATAAAGAGATCTTTGAATCGTTCGCAAATGAGGATAATGAGATGATAAAACTTGCAACTTTAAAAATTTTGAAGTACATAATAGGGGTTGGTTATAACAAATGTTTGGATGACCAAGCTTATCAATATTGCGTGATTGAGCTGAACATATATCTATAGATAAAAAAAACTTGTAAGCATTTCTGAAAGTCACTTTAAGAATATCTAAAAAAAATGCTTGTAGCTCTGTTAATATATCAATATCGATAGTTTTACAGTAACCATTGCATTCCCAAACTTTACCTTTTTTATTTTTTTCTTCAATAATAAGTGGTAAAATATTGGTGGTTTGTCCTTTTTCATTTAAAATAACTTTATTATTAATATTAAAATCGTTAAATAATCCAAGCCGAAAATCATACGCTGCATCAGAAAAATATGGTTCTGAGGAGGAAGTATGTTTAGGAATACCGCATAAAGCAGTTAATGCACAGTCTATATTATCCGTAATAGATATATTACCTAATCGAGTCAATGACAATTCAATTTTATTTTGTAATTTTTCAACACTTTTCTTACTTTGTTGATATATTCATCTCGAAGATAAATGGAAGTAGATACTAAATTTTCAGCCTCTAATCTGCGTTGTGAAGAAGAAAATGAACAATCCAATTTAATCATAATATTGGTAATAAAATTTTCACTGTTTTTTATTAATTTTATTGTACTATCCTTAACAACATTAATCACATTGTATTTCTTTTTAATTTTGTTCGCCATTGCAATTTTGTTTTTAATTTTATCGTAGTATTTATTTTGTCTTTCTACTAGTTTTTCACGATTATCCTTGTATTTGTTCCTGCGCTTATTCAAAATGTCAGTTTTGTTATTTGAATAATGTATTTTTCTTTTACTTAGTATCTTTTTCTTGTGCGATTCATAATAATTTTTATTTTTTAAACTTGTCTTACTATTAGAATATAAATAATTGTTTGTCTTTTCACTACATGATTTATTGTAACTTTGAGAGTTTGGATTACAATCAGATTTGTTATTATCATCAATGCTTTTTGTATTGTAATCGTGCGCGTTTATATGGAGTTGTGAACTCGATTCATTATTACTAAGAGAAGAAATAGATTTTTCATTTTCAGTGACTTTACACGATTTATATTTTTTGACAATATTAATATTTTTTGGAGGCGATAACTGATCAACTAAACATTTCTGAGTTTCATCAATTACACTTTGATTGCTATGTGCAGTTCCAGTTTTACATTTTTTCATTCGACGTTTGTCTCTTCGAGCTTGTAAAATTTTATCTTTATTTTTTTGATAGTATGTTTTTTTTTTCTTGATTGCGAGACTATGTAGATTTGTTTCCCTATGGTTTTGTAATGAAGTTTCGTCCGTTATTTGATCGTTTGTACGTTTTCTATTATGCATAACATTGTTACCTAAACCGGAAATTGTAGCTCTTGTTTCAGTTATGGAACTAAAGTTAAATTGTGAACAATAGTTGGAAAAAGTACTAAGACATGGAAAATGTTCAATTGTTCTAGTTTCAAATATTTTTAACAAATGTTTACGCATTTCACTGTTATTATATACCATTGTCTTGGGTCTATAACCAAATAAAAGGGTCACAGCATAGGCTATAGAATAAACACCACAATCTGTAGCATTTTTTTGGGACTGAACTGTTTGAAATATAATCGGTTTCTTTTGTTCATTAAAACAATAAGGATGTAACGTCTTTAAAACTATACTAATATCACTATGAAGTTCTTTATTATTCATTGAATCATACACAAATAAAGTACTAGTATCGTAATATGTACATACAAAATGACCTATTGTGGAGCCACGTTGAAATAATATTTGTATGTGTTTATTATTTTCATTTATATGCGAAATTTTTGAAATATTCTGTAAATACAACGTTGAGTAGGGTTGGTACGCAGAAAGTTGTTGTAACATTGTATGAAAATAATCTATGTGTTCATCATTGAGACAAGCATTATTAATGATAATATTTGTATCATATAATTTTCTAGGCTGAACATTTATAGGGATAGGTGTAATAATACAAGGGAAATGTGCGATGTACTTACTAACAAGTAATTTCAGTAAATGTGGACGCATGATATGAGTATTATACGTAAGAAGATCTGGTTTCATTTTGCATAATAAAGTTATTGCGAAAGCTATGGCGAAAATTCCACAATCTTTTTGATTCGTTTGTTGTTGAACCTTTGGGAAAATAACTCTCTTACCTTCCAGAAAATAATAAGGATGTAGCAATTTTAATGATTTTTCTAAATCTTTGTGCATTACTTTATTATTTATAGAATCAAAAACATAAATATAATCAGTGTCATAATAAGAAGTTACCCAATGTCCAGTATCGTTTGGATTATTGCATACTGAGGATAAATATATAATTTGTATATGCTTTTGATTTCTCGGAATTTCTGAAATAAGACCTAGGTATAAAAGTAAAGTTGAAAAGGGCTTATATTTTGAACATTTTGTTAGTAATAATAGAAAAAAATCAATGTCAGAATCTTCCAGCAAATCACCTGATGTAACACGTTTTCGTGCACATTCTGAGAAATTTTGTGTAATATTATTATCCATTTTATAATATTCTAACAAAATAGTCTACATAAACACTTAGCGGACTAATTAATGCCTTGTCGCTTAGAGCAGACGTACAAGTATCATATAAAAAATATATTTAATATAAATTTGGTTTAATTAATCTTTGGTTGTTTGAAATAATGTAAAATTTATTTTAATTTAAATACATTAGCTATCTGATTATGGCTAATAAAAGCTGTTTTATAGTTATACAGTTAATGGTTATGACTTCGGCTGTTTGCAGGTAATACAGGCTTGTGGCTGTGGTTATCTATGGTTGATGTCTCCGATTGGTGGCTTCGGTTAGATACGTAGAGACTTGGCTACCCTGATAACAGTTGCAGATTTAAACAGATTAAAATGATTATAAACGATTAAAACGAATCACAATTTCTTATTGATTGGATTAATAAACGATTGTAATCCTCAACAGTGCTCCGTTTTAATAGTTTATAATCGTTTTAATCGGTTCTAATCTACAATTGTTTGCACGATAGTGTGGCTGTACTATTTGTAACTATATTTATGACTGACAGCTTTCGCTGAATATAGCAATATTCAACTGATATGACCATGGGGTATTTATATGGCTGTTGGCTTTGGCTGATGGTTTTGGCTATAATGGCTTAATTTAGCTGATGGTTTTGGCTAATGGCTTTTGCTGATGCATATGGCTAATGGCTTTGGCTAATGGCTTTGGCAATGGCTTTGGCTAATGGCTTTGGCAATGGCTTTGGCTAATGGCTTTGGCTAATGGCTTTGGCTATGGCTTTGGCTAGATAAGGCAGGATTTTAGTAAAAATAAATGTTGGAAATATGGATAGATATTATTTTTAAAGGAATAATTATAACTGTAAGGATATTGTTTTGTAAATAAAAATAGACGGAAGGCAGTCTATATATACAGTAAAAAAAAAGAGAGAGAAAAATTGAAATTATTTATTTTATTGTTACATTGTGACAATTATTACAGTAATTTTATCAAAGTTCAGTAATACTATGATCAGTCATAATAACAAATTTCACTAAACTGCAATAATCAGTTATAATTACTTAGGATGTTAAATATCACACTTCATTAATATTATAGTCATTAGCTTTATTCAAAGACAGAAAACCTGAAAAAGAAATATGGTATAACATTAGAATATGAAAAAAGTCAATAAAAGTAATTGCAAACATGTATATAAATATGTATATATACCTTACAATTTTGTATTTTGTAGGACATAGAGAGTACCGTTATTCTTCAATCCAAATTTTAGCTGTAAAATAAAAGAAAAAAATTATGTAGATAAATAAAAAAAATCGTCTCTGGTAGAAAGTAAGCGAACTAATAAAAACTAAACGATTCTGGTTCAAAACATGGCAAAGATATGTAAAGGTAAAAAGAGTAATTACAAAAAAAAATTAGAATCGTTTCTTAAGTAATAATATTTAAATAACTACTTAAAAGGTTAACTGTGGAAGCATGATGGGAAAGAGGTTAGAATAAGTTGAAAACTGATATAGTGGACACCATACTTATTGTACACAAAAACTCTACACAATTGCATTTTCCTACACGGAAAAACTCTACGCAGATATTTTCTACACAAATATTTCCTACACTTATTTTTTATTATTTTACTACACTGCAAAACTCTACACAATATCATAACCTATTGTTATATCATTGTTACAACAATAGGTTATACGTTTGTGTAGAGTTTTGCAGTGTAGTAAAATAATAAAAAATAAGTGTAGGAAATATTCGTGTAGAAAATATATCTGCGTAGAGTTTTTTCATGTAGGAAAATGCAATTGTGTAGAGTTTTTATGTGTACAGTAAGTATGGTGTCATATAGTGTGAGTGTATTTAATTTGCTGTTTTTAATAACCTGTAAGAAACATAATTATCCTGAAAGATGTACGTCTCAACTCAGTGTTCGAGTCAGTCACATATGGTGGCATATATACAGTGTATTAATGCAAAGATGTAAAATTTTTTGTGTAGATGCTTGTTTTATTACATAGAAACAAGATAGCGTAACAATTTTATCTTGTCTGTCTTTGGTAGCTGTTCAAAATTTGAACATCTTGAAAAAAATCACCACACAAAAATTTAGCCCTCCAAGTATGATAGTTTTTAATTGAGTGCGAACAAAAATTATCAATAGTTACATACGACTGCTTGTTTTCTGATTTTGTTTTCGCTCTCAAAACTATCATACTCAGAGGTTTAAAATTGTACAAGGTGATTTATTTAAAGATATTGAAACAATATATCTAATTGTTTTGATTTCACGTGTTTCAGTTACATTTTCATATAAACACCTATTTGTACATTTTGTCCACTATAAGCCATAGGATTTGATGTGGAACACCTAGCAGAGTTTGTTAAGTAAAAATTATTACGCTAACCTGTTTGTGCATAATGAAACAAGTATCTACACTAAAATGTACAGCAAAAATTATAATGCTCTGCATATATGCCACCATAATGATATATACTACCTGCGACTGACTCGAACACTGAGTTGAGAATATCTATTAAGATAATTACATCTGGACTTCATCCTTGGTAATATTCAACACACAAATTGTAACTGATGTTTTTAAAATTCACGTGCATACTAGAGTAGTTAAGGCAGTGAACGTTGTGTGTGATTATGTATATGTTTGTGTGTATAGATGTGCAGGTTAGGTTACCACTCTTAGCACATGCCTTGTAATCTAAAAGTTTCCATTTAAATAATGTTAGAAAAACATATTTTTAATAATTTTTACCTGTTTTTGCTAAAATGAACGTTGACTTGCACCGAATAATTGGAAATCAACAGGTGGAATGTTGTAGAAAGTAAAAATGAAGTTGCATGTTATTTGCCAGGTGCTCTTTTCTCTCTCCCTTATTAAAGTTATTGGCTCCAAGCCATGTAAGCTATGTACTCTTGAAAATCTTTTATTCTTCCTTAATAAGCTGTTAACTCCAAACCATGTATACTCTACAAGCTTTTTTGTTATCAACATAAACACGTTGATTGTTTGTTGTTCTCACGCTCAGATACGTCACGTATACTTCTTTATACGCGGTTACATATGCGAGTCCAAAAAAATGCAACTGCGCATCCAAATCGCGCATGGATTGCTTTCTCATAAATTTCTGTCGTGAGCCGCGCGCGGGATTGCTTTCCCATAAGTTTCTGTTATCAACGGCGCACGGGATTGCTTTCTCATATATTTCTTCAACTATACGGCTATTTATGTAGCTCTAAAAAATTTATAACATTTTTTAACAAATGTTAGACGTTGTAAAATAAAGGTAAGTCACGTATATTAATAAAATAGAATAATAATTTGTACGAAATAAGTATAACCCTAACCCTAAAATATAATTAACTTTGTAGGCAGTATGATACACGAATCAATCTGGAACAGATTTAAATAAAATTTTTATTTTGAAAATCAAGTAACCTGCATGAAGAATATTGTTTAAATATGGAAAACGATAAAAATTCTGAAAATGTTCTGTACACATGTGTTTCTTGTGAAAAAACTTTTAAAAGAAAGAGAGATTTAATAATACATGAAAGAATACACTCAAAAAATAAACCACATATATGCACTATATGTAAAAAAAGTTTTACTCAAATGGGAAATTTAAATGTGCATATCAAGATCCATGATACTGTGAAAGCTTTTAAATGCTTAATATGCGAAAAAAGTTTCAAAACAAATGGGCAATTAAAAGTACATCAAAGTATACATAAAGGTTTGAAAAATTACAGTTGTAATGAGTGTAATAAGAAGTTCTCCCAAAATCAACATCTACAAACTCATAGATTGACACATACTGATCTATGTAACTTTACATGTCATATCTGTAATAAAACTTTTGTTAGAAAAGATGTTTTGGAAAAACATGTAAACTCACAACATCCTAAAAATGTTTACACATGTAATTATTGTAAGAGAACATACGTTAACAAAAAATATTTGGAAAAGCACATTATGGCTCATATGTCTGGAAAAGTTAAAATTGTAAAAATTCTTAAAACTCTAAGACCTCCAGTTTTATCTGTACCCTTATTATAAAATTATTAATTATACTATATATACACAATAAAAAAATATTTGTTCAAAAACATTGTACTACTTATTTTATTTAATTAATTAACTTATTTTTTGTTTGAAATATATGTTGCCAAAAAGAACAGTTTTATATCATCGTAATCTCATAATAGTCTTTTTATTTACTTTATATTATAAAAAATATACGTAGACTTGATACATTGTTTGTACAAACAAATAAACAAACTTCATGCAAATACAAAATTATATAGAAATATTATGTTAACTTTTTAATATAGTAAATTCTATATTAGGAACTACAAATATACTTTTGTTTATGGAGTCATCTTTATCTTTAAAAGATACAATTCTCTTCTTGTAACAAGTCTTAAAAGTCATTTAAATTATTTAAATACTTGAACATGTAATTGAAAATCTTAAGTCAATTAGTCTTTGAAGTCATTATACTTTAGCGTGTAACTGAAAATATCATAATTATATATTAATCTTTGAAACTAATTAAACATTATGAAAATACTGTTATAATAAGAGTATTGACTTTTTAAATATATAATTATTTTAGTTTCGATAAACACGAGTATCACATATTTTTAGTCTGAAGAATAACTATCAAAATATGTTTCTAATATCACAGTCATAAAACTATGAATCACATTTTGTACCAAACTTGTACGTAATTAGTCTTATGATTTGTTATTCTTCTTTAATCTAGTTCAAAATTGTAATAGTATAAAATAAAAGCAAAGTAATAAATAAAAGCTTTGAACCGTAAAACTCAGAACATATAAAATATGTAACAGTAATTTTTTTTTAAATAATCAATAAATAATAGCTTTTAACCGTAGAACTCAAAATATATGGAATATTTTAAATGTAATTCAACATTTTTTGTCACTTGTGCGTATGCGTTTAACTGGTCGGCTACCACGTTGAACTTCTGCTGCTGTTAAAGCTGGTTTTTCAGCATCCAACTTTATGTTATTGATGCTATCGCAAAAAATTGTTACAAGGGAGTCTAAAAAAGAAAAGAAATTATCAAAAAGAAGTCTACAAAAAATGGATTTTAATATCGCATATTAAATTTAAATGTCAAAAATTATATACATGTAAAGACAAACCTTGGCCTTTTAATATTCCTGTAACAGTGACATAATCTCCAATTTCAACCTCACATTCCGTAAACTGTTTCACTTGAACAGTGATTTTTTTAATCCCATCGGTGATTGCTCCTAATCCATAAGTCATATGGCCACTACGATTGTGCAATAACGAAAACTTCGTTCTTATATAGCCAGAAATTTCTAAAACAATTGGGAAATAGGTAAAAATAACAAATAAAACAATTGGGAAATAGGTAAAAATAACAAATTAGATAAAAAATATCAATTAAAAATTACTACTCACCTATTAGTCCTTCTAAAGTGTGTATGTTATCAAAAGTGGCCTTTTGAAGTTGATTCGTCGTTTGATTTTGTAAGTTGTGATAGCCCAAAAAAGAAACTTCTGTATTTTCCTTTATTATTACTTCAAATGGGACCAAATTACTTTCGTCCTTGATTTTCGATGGGGCAACAGCTCGACAGTGGCCACCATTAATACTTACTACCTATAAATAAAAAAAGAAACAAAAATATACATATTGAAAACTATGGTATGATGTAAATAATAAGTAAGATAACTTACCCTGCTAGAACAAATTTCTTTAGATAATTTATTGATAAGATCTACGTCCCATACAAGAATAGGAATGCGTCTGTTTCCATTTGATACAACAAATTTAAATAATAAATCGTTCTTGCCAGGAGCTTTTGCAGGAGCAGTAATTGCATCGACATACCCCACAATGATTCTATAATGTAAACGTAAAAAACAATATAAAACGTGAAATAAAAACAAACAATATAACCTCACAAATACTTACGTGGTTACATCACGATCTTCCAAATACTCCATCTCCTCATCGGTTGTATAAGAAGAATTACAATTCATTTTTATAAAGTGAATGCACTGAATTGTTGGACTTTAAAAATGAATTTCTTTTAGCCAGACCAGATTAAAAAAACACAACGATTCTCTTGTATGACGATTATAAATAAAATCGGCAGTAAGTATATGGCGGGAAAGCATATAGTAACCTCAACCTGAATAGCGGAAATGAGCGGGATTTCGATATTTATGAGAAAGCAATCCCCTTACTCTTGGCCGTGCGCGGCTAACTTCACGGTCCTACCACATTTCGGGCTGAAGAATAAATAGGTGATTTCAGCATTTTTGGATTATCTACTCCCATATTATAAAAATAGGCAGCTTTTTCACTAATGTTTTTGTTGGAAATCATAGTTTAGCTCAGAAGACATGCTAATAAGCCAAAAAATCCAACCAATAATGATGATAAGTATTTTTTTTTGTATAATGAAAAATCCGAACACCAATATAGAAGTAAATATGTCACGGGCGCCGCGGCTCCGTCTGCTTCTCAAACTCGCCTTCGTGGCGCTACCGCGCCACTTGATAAAGATTATTTTGCCAACGGGATGCCAGATAACGCGACGCCGATTCATATCTTCCAAATCACGGAAGCTGAAAAGGCCGAAATGCCAAGAATAGATCGTTTGAAATCATTGCTAAGATATACTCATTTAGAAACCGAGCTGCGACAGCCAATCGAACGCCTTATAGAGGAATATGCCGACTGTTTTCATTTAAAAGGGGAAAAGCTGGGGACTACTAATTTTATTAATCACAGAATACTAACTGTCAGCGATGTGCCGATTTGTACTAAACCTTATAGATTTCCTCACGCTCTTAAACAAGAACTCGATCGCCAAATACAAGAAATGCTTGACGGAGGTGTAATTCAGCCTTCTAATTCTAATTATTCATCACCGGTATTTTTAGTAGCAAAATCTCCGGATAGTAAAGGTAATAAACGATATCGAGTAGTTGTCGATTTTCGCAAATTAAATGATATAACTATAAAAGATAAATATCCGTTGCCAAATATATTGGATATAATCGACCAAGTAGGCAGAGCCGAATATTTTTCTGTATTCGACCTAGCTCAAGGATTTTTCCAAATTCCTTTACATGAAGCCGATAGGCACAAAACAGCTTTTTGCTCTTCGAACGGTTTGTACGAATTTACCAAAATGCCAATGGGCCTTTCCAACTCACCTGCAACATTTCAGCGTTGTGTGGATAAGATTTTTAAAGATATGCAAGGTAAAGAAATATTCCTATTTTTAGACGATGCTGTTATATACGGAAAAACTATCGAGGAACACAATGTCAAATTCGAGAAATTTTTGAAACGATTACGCGAAGCTAATTTAAAATTGCAACCAGATAAATGTGAATTTTTAAAGAAAGAAGTTATTTATTTAGGGCATTTGTTATCTAAAGAGGGAGTTAAGCCGGATCCTAAGAAATTAGAAGCAGTACGAAATTTTCCATTACCTAAAACTCAGAAAAATATTCGCGAATTTTTGGGACTAGCGGGATATTACCGGCGATTTGTACAGAACTTTTCGGGAATTGCTAAACCATTAAGTAACTTATTAAAGAAAGATGTAGAACTCGTTTGGAATGAACAGACTCAAGAAGCATTTGATATATTAAAAGAAAAGCTTTGTAGCAAGCCAGTTTTACAAATTGCAGATTTTTCAAAATCTTTTATAGTAACGTGCGACGCTAGTTTATACGCTATCGGAGGCATTTTGAGTCAAGGAGAGATAGGTAAAGATAGACCCATTGGATACGTATCACGAGTACTTTCCGACACCGAAAGCCGGTACGACTCATATTCGCGAGAAGCTTTAGCAATATTATATTCCGTATCACAATTTAGACCATATTTACTCCGAAGACATTTTACAATTGTCACTGATTGTAAACCCTTGATTTGGTTTAAAAACTCAACCGATTTAACGTCAAAAGTTAGCAGATGGAGAATTAAATTAAACGCGTACGACTACGACATCGTGTATAAGTGCGGGAAAGCCAACGTGAACGCAGATGCGCTCTCGAGAAACCCCGTCGAGCGGTCCGAAGAGGCGGAGACGGAGGAGCCTATACTTGTAATAGAGACACGCGCTAGAGCCGGAAAAATACAAATACCGAACTATCGAGAAAATAGACCGAAACGCCCTAATAATTCGCGTAAGATAAATCAAAAACGCGATGAACCAGAAAATTATAACGCCGAAAAAGCCAAAACAAGCAAAGAGCCGAACACTGATTTGACAAAATTGCATGATTATCAATTAGAATTTCCAGCAGAATCAAGCACGGAAAAAGATATAACTCAAGAGATCGAGCCAGTTATAAATAAAGAGAGAAAATACGGAAAAATATTCGTCGAATGTAAAGAACAATTGTTTATGCGAAAAGATAATTATATTTACTTCATAGCCTCGGACGGAACGCCGAGTGACGAAGGAGCCCGACAGTTGCACACGCGTAATGAATTACCCAGATTTTCCGAGTTAGAAGCCGGAGAAATCAAGATCACGAATAGAAATAATAAACTACATTTCGCTATTGTTACACGCGGCAAACAGGCCTTAAGCACTACTGAGATTCTCAATAACATAATCGTTGCATTCAAGGTTCTAAAGTCATTGATTGTAAAGGAAAATATTTGCTCTATTAGTATTGCTAAAAGCAAGGATATTGAAAACGTATTGTGGGATGACATGTTAGTTAAATTAAGACAACTATTGAAAGGAATATCAGTAAAAATTATAATTTGTTTGGGAATAATTAAATATATAGCAGAGAAGGATAGAGTCCGAATCATGGAGGAACTACACAATACGGCTATAGGTCATAAGGGAGTAAATAAAACTTACAAACGAATTAAGCAAAGATATTATTGGGAGAATATTAAGGAAGATGTACAAAATTTTATACGGAAATGTCTCACATGTCAATTAAAAAAATTAGTTCGTGTCAAAACGAAGCAACCTATGCAAATTACGGATACACCGCAATCGCCTATGGAAAAAATTAGTCTCGATATAGTGGGACCGATCCCTGTCTCTAAAAATAGTTATAATAATATATTAACAATTCAATGCAATTTTTCGAAATATTGCTTAGCAATACCGATAAAAGACGCCACCGCAGAATCAGTTGCCGACGCGTTAATCAAACGTTTTATTTGTATCTTTGGCGCACCTCTCACTATTCTCACGGATCAAGGTAGTAATTTTATGTCAAGTCTAATGAGACGAGTAGCAAAGAAATTTCGCATCAAACAGGTAAAAACTACTGCGTATCATCCGCAATCTAACGGTTCTTTAGAAAGATCGCATCATTCGCTGACCGAATATATTAAAACGGCTCTAGATAACGAAACCTGGGATGAATGTTTAGAGTTAGCTACATTTTGTTACAACACTGTACCGCATGAAGGGCATCAGTTCACACCATATGAATTAGTTTTCGGACGCTTAGCACGTGTTCCTTCGAACGAACCACTCGAGCCCGAAGATCTGATTCCCACATATAACGATTATGTCATTAATCTTAGCAAACGGTTAAACGAACTACAGAGAATTGCACGCGAAAAGCTAATTGAATCAAAAATCCGATCGAAATATTATTACGATAAAAAAATCAATCCAAAAGAATTTAAAATTGGAGACACGGTTTGGTTATTAAAGGGCGGTAAACAATATAAATTGGCGGACCAATACGAAGGACCGTATACTGTTGTCGATGTTTTTAACAACCAGCGAAACGTTAAAATCAGAATGAAAAATAAAAAGATTAAAACAGTAAACGCAAATAGACTTCGAGTTTCATATATAGAGCCTGAGGAAGTCTAAACAAAAAAGCGTTATTTTAATCTGCGTACACACATACTTATTTGCGCACACATGTCTTTTGTACTCATTTCAAAAATATTAAATAAAAAGCAGGAATAAGTGTATCCACTAAACAAACGCCTAACAAAATCAAGAGTCAAGAGTTCAAGTATAAATAAAGAAAGCGATATCTCCCTCTAGGAACATAATACGAGACGAGACAATAACACCGTTGATTATCCAGCCCAACCCAGTTATGACAAGGCTCCCACTGTAAATCACTCCCTTCAATCGGTTTAATAACATCAACCACCTAAAGAAAAATCAATAACAATAAACAAATAAGGAACTGAACGCGATAAAACGTAAAATAATAAACAATACAAAAACTTTAATTTACCTCACACATTTCGTTGAAAATCAAAAGAAACTGTAACGAACTAACTGCACACCACTAAAATCCCCGACAGACTGATGCCGAATCAGACTGCGTCACGGGGATGAGCCAAGAAAATCAGGGAAATCGAGTACTTCAAACTAGGAAAGAAGTAGGGAGAAACACATGTCCTTAAGAAAGAAGGGCTTGGGAAATAAAGTAATAAAAATTCGAAACCGACGAAAGTGCATGATGGGATCTCCTGTACACTGGGAGGAATGTTGAAATTTTATTTTCAACATTCTTTTTCTGGTGGGGTGGAATTTTATTGCATAAAATCAAAATTGGAAAGAAAAATAACAAATTCATATGAAGAGAAAAGTACTCTTAAGCATTACATTAATCCAAACAAATACTTGCATACACTAATCAACATTCTTTATGTTACAGTCAACTATAGTACAAATTTTTAAAAATACACACATACATATATATCCATCAACCATATCCTTATCATACTACAAAAATTTTTTTTTTTTTTTTCAACAAAGAATTTGTAAACAATTTATAGGTAAAATATTAGAATATCCATTGTTATAAAAATTAAAATAAATATAAAAATATATATATATATATATATATATATATATATTTTTGTAGTATATATATATATATTTTTATGTATATATATATATATATATATATATATATATATATATACATAAAAATATATATATATATACTACAAAAAAAAAGAAAGAAATAATGTATACGTAATTATGTCTTAACAAAAAGAGAAAAAAAATTTTAACAAATAATCTATGTATCCACGAAAAGTACCTTACAACAGACTATGTAAATAGATAATGGTGCGCGGAGAATGATATTACCCATCATTATTTATAGAATATTATACACATATACACACACACTACACACATACAAAAATTTTTTTTTACGAACGTCGAGTTTCACTCATCCGTTCTTTTTCGGGCGGGGAGGTGTAATGGAATTCACAATTCCATTACGCACATAAACGCGATGTAATGAAACATAGAAAAGTTACAGGCGTAAGGGAATCCTAAATTCCACTACACGCACAAAAACAGAATAAAAAAATTAATATTAGCACGCGTACACACTAAAACAGACACATACACTCATGACGCGTCGCCATCGCAGCAACCACACGCTGAGAAAAGAGATCATGCCTTACCAAAATAAAACTAAAGAACCAGCAGCCAATACGCATCTAAGCCGACTACCGTAAAAATGGCAGAGTAAAATAGACATAGACCAGAATACGAAACAAACAAGCTAATAGAGGAACCTCATAAATATCGCGACACTCCGCAACGATGTCACACATAAAAATGAAAAATATCGCGATACAAAGAAATCCAGGCAGACGATTTTAGATTCACGAGAACAGGCGGCAAGAAGAAAACAGCGAGCTACGACCTTTCTAATTTAAAACAATCGAGAAAGTCTCACGCGCGCACTCTGAAAGAGCGCGCAGGCAACGGAAAGCAGCGGGAGAGCTAGTTACAAGCTCGATTCCCCAAAATTAGAAGTAATAAAACTAAGATTTTATGAATTGACCTGTCACATTTCCATTAGAGCAAGTGTCACAAGGAAACCTTATGTTAGCATTTCCTAAAATGGAATGACGAAAAATACGAAAATCTAGTATATAAAGACCGGGAGCAAAAAGGGTGGGAGAGTGAGTTTTCCTGAAGTCGCTTTACAAGTCGAATCGCTGCCAGTCGCCAGACCAGACCAGACCAACAACAATTATTATCACGAATTAACAGGGCACAAGTTAAAAAGACTTAGCCCAAATCGACAGTCCATATAGTGAACGGAGATACACGTGTTGGCGTTCGTCAAAGCGCATCACCCTCTCGTCTCCAAAAAGAAGCCGACGCATCGAGGCGCCCATCTGTCTACACTTGTTCACCATAAAGGAGAGAAGCTGGGAGCCGACGGCCCATCAACAGCCTGACCGTACTGAACCACCGACGCAGGAACCAGGCGCCAAGGATCCACAGCTGCAACCTCCTGCTGGCGTGCATCTTCAGACCAACACACACAAACATACACACACATTGTAAAAGGTACTTTTCTCTCTCTTCTAATACGAGTGAAATACACTATAGTAGTTGTTTTAAAACTTAACCCCGTCTAAGTGATTTCGTTATCCGGCTCCCTTTCCCGGAAGGCAGTGACCGCGTTTGCGGTAGCCAAAAGGGATTTCCTTTATTACAATACAAATCAAATAATATTACGATAGGAACTCGGCACACGTAAGTATATTGGTGAGTTGCGCTCATTCGGACGTAACACGAGCAACGATAGCGTGAAAAAACTTTATAAATAACACTTTTATAAATAAAAATATAGGTTTGTATATACATTTATAAATTAAATGCTTATGCTACCCATTCCAGTTTGTTTTGATAGTTATTTATATTTCGTTTCCATATGTAAAAACGTTTGAATCGTCTTTCAAATCTAATTGTATATATAATTTATCTCCAGGTATTTCTAATTCCTACCATCGTGTACCGTGCACGGTACACGGTGGTATTATTATATTATGGTATTATTATATTCTATATAATAATTCTATTTCTAAATCATTATGCTTGTTTCCAGACATAATTCATCGGAAGGAAACAAATCTATTTTCAATGGACCAGAAGAAGCTCCAAAATTCAATGAGCCCGCAATTGTAGTAACAATCCACAGGAAAATTACCGCATCTGGATCTGAAACTAACGAGATTCGAAGAAATATTGTGAATCATGAGGAAATAACCTTGAAACGAAGACATGGTAACCTACTGCTTCATTAATTTTTTTGAATTCAGAATTCTAAACAATCACCAGTTTTGAATCTTATATAGTGCAATTGTAGAAAACGCCAAAGGAGTTGTGCTTACTTAATTTGTATTGCAAATATTTAGTTAATTTTAATGCGTTTTTAGCATTATTTGTTTGTGTTTCAATGTGGTAAAAATTAATAACAAATTCTTGTTTTTCTTTTTCTTTTAAAAAATTGATTACCCTATTTGAATAAATCACATTTGATAAAAACATGTAATAACATTATATGTTTTTATCAAATTTACCATCAATACAAATTATCATTACAAAATAATTATCAACAACTAAAGATCTGCAAAAAATATTTTATAAATGTTTAAATTATTTTGCAAAAATAATAACTTTACATAAGAAATTAATTTAGTTGTATGGAATAGTCATTGCTGTGCAAAAGTGACTTGAGCAACTTCTGAAGATCTATAAATCAAATGACTGCCGGAAGATTGACTCTATTGAAGAAAAATCAATATGAGATATAGTCGATCGTTGTAAGAATTGTATTTTAATTCATATTCCCGTTAACAAGTTTATTTTATGGTAGTTCATTTAGCATTAATTTAATTCTGAAAATGGTTTACAACTATTTCTTCAACAATCCCACCGTAAAATTTGAAAAGTTGAAAAAGTAGATCATTGTTTTTGTTTGAGAATTGCATAAATGAGACGCTGCTGAGGATGGGTGGTTGAAAATAAATGCAACACTTCAAAGTAACAAATTTAATTTTCACATCACTGATTGAAATGCACTTAATTTATTTTATTTACAATATTTTACAGTTTGTTGATTTTCTAAAGAATTAGCACTTGTTGTTTGTATTTTAATATTCACTGTGTTGAGAAATGTAATTTGAATTTCACTTTTAATATGCAAGTCACTATTAGATTATGGCAATCACTAACCTTGATAAAATAATTCTCGTAACTTGAGTTGAGTTTTGCCGACGATTGTTGAGAAGATGTAATATTGCCGTTGATTGTACACCAGCTGTAACTCCACTGAGTTATAACTACACTGACAAGGAAGGTACCCCAACCCGACCTTACCTTACCTATATTTCAACCATTCTGTAATATGTTGTAGTATTTGAACAAATAAGAGACACGAGTAGATAGGCTATAGGCATACTGGCTCATGCGGATTCTGGCTCACCCCCTCCTCTCTCAGTGTGAGCCAGAATACGTACGGAGTCTGGCTCACCCCCTTTCTCAAAGTGAGCCAGAAACCGTAAATGAGCCAGAATGCCTATAGTGTTCTCTACTATTTATTTATTTTTTTTTAATTTTTATTTATTTATTTATTCATTTAATTTTTTCTTACAAATGTTTGCATGACTGATAGAATAATTTCATAAGTTTGACAGTATGAAGTGCGCAGGCAGTCTTGTAGATTGGATTATGATTTGTGCAAACTGTGACGCACTTGAAAGATGGTTTTGATGGATAGCCATATTGTTGAATGTTGTAGACGGAAAATTTGAATCGTTGAAGCCATTTCTGTTTTAATGCACCGATGACAAAAATTTTTGATGCGTCATGGAGAGCGTCACGAAGCAAGTTTCCAATTTGAGAGTATTGATGTCCATCTGTTTTCCACCTGATGCCATGATAATTATGTTTAAGCCAATTGTTTTCCCTCTGCATTTTGTCTGACAGTTTTTTCCATGAGAAGGGATTTTTGAATATTAGAAAAACAGGATCACTATTTTTGTTAAGAGGTTGAAACGGTCACGACTCTTCTTGGTCCTGCGGATGATTTTATTATAGAAAAGTTGTGAGCATTTGCTGAATCTGTGTCGTAATCTTGACGACAGATACTAGATAGATTCTATTTATCTTCTTTTATAGTAATTTGATAATGATATTTGTTCAGGTCCGGGATACCAGGTAAAAGGAATGTATACTAAAATAATTGTTGACTTTTTTCTAGTTAATAAATAAAATGTATTTAACGACGTGGATTATAAAACATAAATTGCAATGTTAATTTTACGTTGCAATTGAACCTATACATTTGGTTCTTATTTATCTGTTTGATTATTATTTAATATGCTTTATTATGCAGTATTAAATATTATCTAATTGATTCCTGCCTCTTTCTTTTATATTTAATATGTAACTTATTAATAATTCTGAACGATACGCGTAAATTGCGATATCTTATGTTTTATGAGCGATACGCCTAAATTGCGTTATCTCTTTGCATATTTTGTTAATTATGAACGATACGCGTAAATTGCGATATCTTATGTTCAATTTTGGTATTACAAAATGTATGTCGATGTTTCTATTCAATGCTTAATTGCTATTGAATAGAGACTAGGCTGCGTAAATTGCAGTCAAGCTAGTGTCTGTACTAGGCCGCGCAGGGCCTTTTATATGTTGTGAAGAGAGCGCGGATTAAGCCGCCGGAATTTTGCACACTTTTGCAAAATTGCCACTTATATTGAAATTGACACCGAAATCTGCGCACGCTTCGCCGCTGCCGCGTCACCGCTCGCTCTTATGCTTTGGGCGTGTGTATGTTGTTGGTGAGCGCTGTTGATGGCTAGCTTCGTATTGTTTGTTTTTGTTGCTCTCCTGCCACTGCTGGCTACTCTGTGTTCTTGTATGTATAGGTCGTAGCGGGATAGCGGAGCATTTATATGTTTCTGTGGGCATATTCAAATAATTTTAGATTTTGGTTATAACATTTTTGTGTTTGGGCCACGAATCGTGTGTGGGGCATTGCAAGGTATGATTGCTATTACCTTTAGAATATAATCTTCTTCGGTTTCCTTGAAACCAGTCATGTCTACTGCATACTCCATTTTTTGGTGCAGCCTAGACGACCTTCTTGACATTCCCACTGATAGGATTGTACTGAACGACGCGATCGTGTAAGATTAGGCAGTATGCTGATGTGTGCATTTAAGTCGCTTCTCGATCTTGTAAGAATGAGCTCATGCTTCATATTAACTATTTTTTTATAGTCTTCTGCAAAGCCCAAGATCATACTCAGTGGAATCGCTACGTCAAAGTTTCCCTTTTCATCAACAATCGTTTTGGTATCTTCTTCATCACCAAGCCAGCCTGCGTTTTCTAGCATGTTATTCTGATTCGAATTAAATGAAGTCCATCCTTTCATGAGACTGCTCAAACCAACATTTTTACTTTTATCAATCTCCACAACATTAATTTCATAACGAATTTCATCAAACAGATGACAAATGCCATTGTTCACGAATTTTGTTTTAGTTGGTGCTGTTGAACCATCTTTTAGTTTCAATTTCCCACATACGTGGATAGAACTACGCGATGGTAAGAGGCATAGATCTTGATGTTGTATAGAAATACGAATTTCATCACTATTATTAAAGCTTAATGATGAGTATGGTTGATGGGCTTGTACCTCGTAATGAGCAATAGACTCATCGAAGACGACACCTGATTGAATGCTTAGAATTTCGTCCATTTTTCTGGAAGCAGCAAAGAATTATACACGTGAATTTTTTCCACGAACTTTTAGTCCTAGGCTTTTCAGAAACTGAATGCTCTTCCGTGTTAACGGTTTGAGTTTCTTTGGTCGACTGATGACTGGTTGACATGATGGCTGACTTATATATGTTCCAGAATTGTAAACGATACCCATTATACAGATTTGATGTGAAGTCTAATAGTAATTTCCTCTCCTCGGAAATTCACCAAATTTCCGTCCTGATCTACAATTCGAATTTGTAGATGATCTATGCACTTGACACTGGTAAATATATCACAGTGGTAAATATATCACATGAGACGGAACTTCTAAGATTTTATATCCTGGAGGCACTCTGGGAAAGAACTCATGGATTGTATGAACTTTCTTATTATTGATGTAAGCACCTGCAGTAATGTTGCACTCTACTCTGAGTGCATTGATTCTCAAAATTTTCACAGGTAAATCAGAGCTGTGATGAATGTTCTCTTTGAGAATGCGAGGAGCGAAGCCAAGGAGACGGCCTATTGAATCGCGAGGTTTGAGATCTATCTGATGACTGCAGAGAATTTCACTTCTGAGAGTATTGTTGTTAGCTTTCAAAGAAAATTCAATTCCTTTGGATTTCAAAGTTTCTTGTAAAAATTGATTTATAGCATCAATTTCATAGCTGTCCGTAGGGATAGTGATAATATTATTTTTGCTCAAATGAAGTTTATTATTTGAATGGTCAACATTGGGAATAGAGTTGAATGTTAAAAGTTCAACTAATCCCAAGACAAAATTTTTATGCTGTGGTAGTTCAATCGAAGGAAAATATTGCGCTTCCAAGACAGATGAGTTTCCTGAGAGACTCAGAGTGAAGCTATCTTCCATGACTGATCTGATGCTAATGAATCTATTCGTCTGCGAACATCTCTTTTATAGTCTTCCAGCTAAGAAGTAGAGACAAAGATGTCCACATATAAATGAGTCAAAATTTTGATATCTTTTGTAATTATATTTCACTTCCTTCACGTTAAAATACATCATGAGATCCTTGGGAGGTTTGAGATCACCAAAACTATCGAAATAAAGTACTTCAGGACCACGTTTGCGATAGCAAACCCAGTGAGTGCCTCTATTTTGAAAATCGTCCAAGTTTACCACTGCTGATTCATTACGCCATGGACCATCGGGTGGTAGATTATTTCTCATGAAAACACCACGGAAATCTGAAATTTTCATCATATGAACATATTTTTTTAGATCGTAGTCAGTCAGTGCACGATTTGGTAAAGTTAAATCGAAGTTTTTTTTTTTCTACTGACTTGATGACCACGACCGATATGAGGTTTCATAAATAATCCCATTCCACTTTTATAGGGCTTAAGATGAAGACCTTTGCCTAAAGCAATAGCTTCTATGGTCTCGTTATGCCTCTTACTTTCTTCATAATTTTTCTGCGCAGCTTTAGCATCATTAACTGCTTTAGCTATTCCAGCAGCACCTCCTGCTAGAGCACCGGTAGCACTTAGTCCTGCGAACAATGGAATGAGAAAAGGAAGAACTCCACCAATTTTTGATGGAAGCGGCAGAACACGTGGAATGATAACTTTTTTCTTTCCACGTACACTTTTAACAGCTTGACGTGCGCCCATCAAGGCTGATTGAATAACCTTGCGAGAACTTTTACTTGTTGACATTGACTTTTTAGCTGCAGTCACTAACTTATTAAATTTCAGTCCCATTCCAGTTTTTCCTTTTAATTTCATAGCATTGCTAGAAGCAAAAGCAAAAGCTTTTTCACCAAGACTAGCATCCTTAGCTCTAACACGCTGCATAGCTTCCTCAGCAAGCATCTTGTCAGCAGCTTTACGATCTCCGTTTTTATCGGAGTAAGCTATGTCGTGTTTTTTACAAGCCTGATCAAGCGGATTAATGCCAGGATCTCCTCTTTTCATTCGCTTTTTCAATTTGGTTCCGGGACCGCAGTATTGATATCCAGGAAGATGCATTTCAACAGGTAAGTTATTGATAACTTTATCAAGCAATCCATAGCCTTTCGGCCGTTTCTGAGATTTGTGTATGATCATCTCTCTTCGAGTGTTGATTCACAACTGACATTCATGATATAAAACGAGCGTTTATATTTCGAGAGCTCAATGTTATATTTGACTCTGTTGAGTGAACATGGATTTTACCGAGCAGAATGTCAAACTCCCCGTGACAAATTTCGATTTTGGAAAAGAGAAGAGAAAAAAGCGTCATGGGGAATTACTACCAGATAGTATACGAGCAGTTTTCTGCGGCCCATCGAACTGTGGAAAAACAAATAGTTTATTGGCTTTAATAACACATCCCAATGGTCTTAGGTTTGAAAATTTGTATGTATACTCTAAATCCTTGAATCAGCCAAAGTATCAATTTCTCAAAAGTGTGCTGGATCCGATTGAAGGAGTATCATATCTTCCGTTCAGTGAGCATGAATCTGTAGTATCTCCAGATGAAGCCCTTCCAAATTCAATAATGATTTTTGATGATGTGGCATGTGAGAAGCAGGATAATGTCAGAGCATTCTTCTGTATGGGAAGACATAAGAGTGTTGATAGCTTCTATCTATGTCAATCTTATGCTCATATAGGAAAACATCTCATTAGAGATAATGTCAATTTGTTAGTAATTTATCGACAAGATGATGTAAATCTTAAACATATCTATGAAGATCATGTGAATACCGATTTAACTTTCAACGAATTTCGGAATCTTTGTTCTGAATGTTGGAAGAATGATAGATATGGATTCATCGTTATTGACAAAGATCGACCGATGAATGAGGGTAGATACAGAAAAGGATTTGACTGTTTTGCAATAAAAAAGGAATTATCAGTCTCAAACTTACAGTTCAGTTGTAGACATCGCCACGCAAGCATGTCAGACTTCACTAAAGAGAAGAATGTTCTTAGTGAGCTCTTGCGAGCTCGTGAGGCTATTAAGAAAAAATACACTTTATTAAAACAGGAGAAAGATGATTTTGAAAAAGTCATCGGTGATACTCTAAAACCAGTCATCACACCACTTGAGAAACTTGTTGAGATGAAAAGTGAAAGCCCACTACAGCAACCATCCAATCACATTTTGGATCAAAACAACAGTAAAAAACGAATGAGAATCGATCGATCGAGTTTAATGGATTATACCGTTTATGATTATGATGATAATGATAATAATGATGATGTTTTTAACACAATAACCAATTCTACATTTAAATCCGCGAGTGGAAAAAATGAATCAGCTCAAGACTTTTTATCAATGCTAGATAAAAGCCGTAGAACCATTGATAATATATACGGAGTGCGAAAGGTTGATGAAGTGTATATGATTCGTGATTCAGAAATTGAATTTGATGATAAATATGTCAAAGTCAGAAATGAAAGTTATCCTAAAACGAATGGACTAATGGAATTACTATTTAAAATATATACGGATGATCTTCTTTTAAGTTCAGCAGATCGTGCAAATTATCGCAAGATATTGGAAGCAACAAATGCTCATCGGAAAAAATTCAGCAAAGATGAATCTATACGAATATCGAGAAGTAATAAATATAAGAATGTTTTAGCACCAATGTTCCGCAGCACACCACGTAAAAAGAATGTAAACAGCAGCGGAGGAGGACTTATACCTAAATATAAAATAGCTAAGAAAAATTCTTCCATTGATCTCGTCTATTGGGATGATCCAAACGAGCTTACTGAGAGACTTCGATTATTGATTGCCGAACAATCAGCTGGAAATAATAATCACGTCAATGAAATCCAGTCGATTATTGAGGAATTACGCGAAGCTGGGCATATATATTGACATGCAACTTTCTTCTTTGCATCGGTACTACCATGAGTCTCGATGTGTTTGGAAGAAAACTTGAGGGCTCGCAAGTGAGTCGCGGTCCTCCAGGCATTGGTTTCAATTTTACACCGGACGGTGATTTTGATTTAGAAAATAAGCGACTTTGCAACCTAGGACAGCCCAATCATCCAAACGATGCAATCACCTTGCACTCACTGAAAGTTATTCTACAAACTGAAATAAATTATATAGCTGCTAAAATTGCTGGAATTGGTGAAGTTATAGAAGAATATAAGCAGCAAGTTGAAAAACAGCAATTGGAAGTGAAGTTTTAGTGACAACCATAATAGTTGGATAGATAAAAATGAGATTGTATGAATTATTCAAGGTTCAAATAAATAAGAAAGCAATTGTTATTATATTTAATAATGTATTTATTCATGTAAATTGTACACAAGTTTTAAGAAATAAATAAATAGTATTTAACAATTATCAGTATTTGTATTTCATTATTTTAGCATGTGGTGAACTTTAGAGAGAGAGAGAACTAAGAAATAGAACTTACTTATTTTAGAGTTAGGTGAGTCTTGGTCTCTTTGCACAAGGTTGGTTGTTCGCTTCGATTTCTCGAATGTGCTCTTCATCGTGTTTAGTCCGTTCATATAGCCCGTTTCCCACCACAATTTCTGCCCCTTCCATAGCCTCTAGTAATATATCATTTCTCACTCCTTGTTCAGTTCCTAACCTATCCAATGATGGATCCCACTCGTGCATAAACTCCTCTAAAACATCATATTCAATCTTGATTGGTTCCCCTCCATCAGCATAAAGTGTCATCCCTACCCGCGAAGCATTCTCATTGGTTGCTTCATGCCCCCACTCACTTTCTCCCTCTCTTTTTCGTCCTTCGCCATTGTTGCCCCTCTCCTCCACCACAATCCCCTCCACCGCATCTCCCTCTACTTGCATAGCAGCTTGCGCCATCTGTTCTTCCATAATTCTGTAATGTCCCCAAGGCAAAGTGTCAGTACTATGAGGCAATAAGAATCTTTTATCATCATGTGGACTTAGAGCAATTTTTTCCTGTTTTTCAGTATGCACAATATGTAATTTTGAACGAATATTACACTGCTCACGTTTTATAATAACAAGATCCTGAAGGCATTTTCGATAATCTTCAAACGTGATTGATCTCTTTACAACACTAGATTTTATATCTTTAGCTTTTTTCACTGTCGCGGCTCCATTAATCAAAATACTGTACATTTTGCTTCTTAAACCAATGAATTCTGTCATAATCTTGCCACAGCATTCGTCTTTCATCAATCCAGGAACTTTTTTATTAACACGTGGAATTCCAAACTGATTATTTTTGGAATCATATGGATTTTCATCATAATCAGAAGTATCAAATTTATGTACATCTTCTTTCATTACTTGATACATATCTATATCCTCAACTTCATATATTAAACTATCAGTGTCCGTATACAGGAGTTTGCATTTTTCTCCAACTCGCTTTTTCATATATGAATAATGAAAATCATATACTAATGTTTTTGACAAATCTAGAATTGAGAGACCTACGTATATTGGTTTTTTGATTGTAATACTTGTCCTCTTCAGCTGTATGGCAACCAAATTTTCATCGAAGATTGCACAACTGTGAAAATTTGGCAGAGCTATGCGTGCTTCTGCTCCGTATCTGCCTGTAAATTTATTTACTAATCGCACATCTACACGTTTCCGCTCTCGTTCAATACACTTTCCATAGACTGCATTAATTAACAATTTGTAGAAGAGTTTTTCAAACTCATTCTTTGCTTGCTTTCGCTTTTCTGTGTTAAATTCAACATATGGTTTGAGCCACGCCCTCTGCTCAAAACTCAAAATCCTATGCACCTTTTTTAATCGAAGTCCATTATCTAAGACCTGCTTAAGTGCTCGATAATGAATGACATACATTTTCTTGTCATTCAAAGTCGTGAGAAGTTTCTTCTGCTTTGAACCAGGTGGTGCAAGATGTTCTGCGCAAAAAGGTAAATCCCTATGATCGTCATGTATTTCTTCCGGATACTCCAAGTCAACTTCAGCAAAATAGCCTATATCAGAATCTGGCGGTGTATTGAAAAAACTTGGATTTGTCTCATAATCAATCCATTCAAATTTTCCAACTGGTAAAGGCTGTACCATTGCCCATCCATAAAGATTGTTGATATCAAAATATAAGAGAGTCTTTGTTTTCTGATCCTTATCGTATGAAGAACCCATATATGGATTATTTGCCTTGGCATATCGATTACAACACTGGCTTATTCCACCTCGAATGCCCGATTCGATAAACATTAGCATGTCAATATCTGTAAGAAGCTCCAATTCTACCTTTGTCATTTTTAAAGCTGCTGAAAAAGTTAGTCCAGGAGTCGTATAAAAGTGAGCAGGACATAAATCATAGGCTTTAAGAGATCTTTCTCGAAAACTCTCGAAAACATCGGCCAATAGTAAAACATCGGTTTTCAGATAAAGATCTGAATGTTCTCCCAACGTACTAATATTGAACTTATTCCAAACTTGGACAGCATGCTTATAGTCTTCTTCACCAATTTGAGAATCTGATAGCTTATTATAAAAATCATTCTTTTCTGGCAATTTTGTAGTCGTCAACTTATCCAATCAATTTACAAAATCATATGGAAATACACCTTTTCGTCGAAGGAGATCTATCTTTTCATCTGTAAGTCTATCTGATCGAAATTCCTTTACTGCTATTGGCACATTTTTCAGATATGATGCAAGCTTTTCCAATGATGAAGGTAGAAAACGCCAAGAATCTATGAATCTAAAACTAATGTTGCAGCCATCCACATATTTTGTAAAAGAAATATATTTCTCCTTATTGTGAGGTATTAAACTTACTCGTCCTTTCATCAACGTAGAAGTAGCAATCTCTTTTAAAATAAAATGAGTGTCGTAATTGAGGTTATGAAAAACCACAGGAATGAATCTTGAATCCTTATAATTCAAGTTACAAGAATTGTGAGCTGCACCTCTGAAACTGAAGAAGAAGAAAATCTATCTTAGAATTACAAAATTTCGTTTACTTTATTTCGAATATAATCGAGAAGGAAATCTTACCGCCCTGTGAGATGACAATGGTCTCGTACAGCAAGTTCTTCACTAGTGAATGGTTTCCGACATATATGACAAGTTGATGATCTCCGAAATGATATTTCCTCTAAATCTGTAGGTCTCATTCGTTTTGGATTCTTGTAGAGTACGTCAATTTTTTCACCAATTGACTTTAATTCTTGAACAAACCATGCTGCAGCTGTCTCTTCTTCTTCATTTTTTCTTCTGTATGATCTATAGCCAGATAAGCTATCATCAAAACTGCATTTTATGAAGTATCCTATGCTGTATGCTTCGTGCAGTTGGAAAGCATTCTCATTCTTAGTAGGTTTCAATAAACATTCAAAATCCGCATAAATAACAAAAGGAACCTTTTCACTCTTACTGTAATCTTCGAATTTGAGAATATTATTCTTACAATCAGGCAAATTTATTCGACAATTATTTAAATTTTTACAATCGCTTTCATGAATTTTCAATCTTTCCTCGGTATAAAATATTTGTAAACACCTTTCACAATGGTAAGATTTTAAATGAGTTTTAGACACTTGAGAACTCAAAAGTCGAGACATACTTTTTATCCAAACGTAATGATATTTAGGCATGTCACCTTCATCAGCACGATTATTTTCTTCATGCTCATATATATAAAAATCTTGAATGATAAGAAGGTTTGCATGTTTTTCCTTCTTCTCTGTCGTAATATGACAAGGTGTTACTTCGAATTTGTGGCCATACTTTCTAAGCATGTATACATTTACTGAAATATTATTCAGTTTTTCAAATTTCGGAATACTTTTAAGTTTTACTGGGAATTCTATACCAGCAAAATTTAATTCATTTTCATGCAATCGATACTGATTAACTCTACTAGCATTTTTGTTACTTGGATATAATGATGAAAGAACAGCATACTTGAAACACTGATCGTCGTTATTATGAACGTTAACACATGCTTTTTTATTTTCAATAAACTTTGGAAGAGGAATATAAGAACTTCCCTTAATTGGAGAATATTTTTTCATATTTATACATAAACTTATAATACTCTTCAGTGTCCAGCCTGAATCCTTTTCTTGAAATTCTTCTAATTGTGAAAGAATGGGCTCTTTAATATTGTCTGTAAACCATTTCTCTAAATCTGTTGACATGTATACTGTAGCACTCTCACTCGTAAAATATTTAATATCTGTCGTTTCTTCACCATTTTTTGCATTGTAAATTCTGAAATAAAATCCGAATTGATTTTCACCGCATTATATTCTTCTAAACATGCTTGTGTCTTATCTTTGAAGAGCTTCAGTGCATCATTAAAAAGCTCAATATGTCCACATGCTTTATGTTAACAACCACACCTGTCCTGATTCGATTTTGGAAGGCTGATTGCACATCACGCCACTCAACTCTAGCTTCTGCTTCTTCAGCATGCAGACTACCTCCTCGATGAAGACGATGTTCAAATTCTACTTGCACACACGAAAGATGCGTCAAACAAGTTTGACATTTCTGTTTTTCTCCTCTCGTGAGATTGGATTTAGAAATTTTTTCGTTTAATTCATTAATAGTAGAATTACACATATCTAACCAATAATGAATATCGTTGACGCTCATTTGATCCACATTTTGTACAGTATCGCGAAGCACTTGTACAAGACGTTCGATAAGATCAATCGAAGCCGTTTTTACTGTTTTTTCACTAGAGTGTCACTAGTAATCTTGCACAAAATTGAGACTGAATTTTTTTTTATTTTGCCGACTGCGTCAGATGAACTGTGCTCGTCTAAGAGAAATTTCTCTCTTTTAAAGCTGAAATCATCATAAGAAGAGGTGGAAGATCTCGCTGCTGAGGAGAGAGGAGAAAGATTTTCTCGGGAAGGGATGAATTTTCTTCCAATAAGGGGTACACATTTTTCCATCATCCAATCCAAGAAGATAATGAGACTAAGAGGAGGAAAATTTTCTAGAGAAGGGATGAATTTTTTTCCTTTTGAACCAACCAAAAATCATCTTTTGAGCCCAACAAATAAGGGCTATGCATTTGTTTTGAGTATCCATTTCTGGAAGAGTGAAAGGCGGAGTTTCATATTATAAAACGAGGATGCTGGAACCTCGCGAGATCACTTCTTGCTAAACTGTCTACAAAGCTGAAAAGATGGAAAGAACACGTGACTACGATTTGTTGTTTAAAAATACTATCCTGCAATGTAAAGAAGAAAATGCTTATATCTGCGACATTCAAGGATTTCAGAGAATTGCAGAAGATACTTTTATTTTCAAAGAAATAAGTTTCCTTAATTTGAGGAAAACTGCCTTACCGACCGCATATCTTTTCAAACCTCCAATGGCTTGGGAAGAACTGACAGAAGAGGAAAAATGTATGTCTCAATGGTTGGAAAAGAGTCATCATGGAATAGCTTGGAACTCTGGCGATATTCCATATCATCGTCTTTATCGAATCTTGCAAATCAGCACACAAGGAGTCGAAAAAATATTCATAAAGGGAGAACAGAAAGCCCGATGGATGAAAAATATTTTGCCAAACATGTAAGTTAATTATTTTTGAATTGTTTTGTTACTTTTTTTTATACTTTTTTGATACTTATCTTTAATTTTATCTGATACTTTGCAGATCCATTACAAATGTTGAAGACTTAATTATAATTGTAATTAATTATATAAAAAAAATTTTTATTATGAATTAAAAAAAAAAAAAACTTACCATCCAATTTTGTTTTTTTTGGGATAGGTTTTAAATTTTTTATGCTCCTCACCGAGTTGCATGACTCGCAACTAGATGAGGTGCTGCTACTGGAGCTCGAACTAGAGCTTGAGGAGGAGCTCGACCTCTTCGAGCTTGTCCTCTTTTCTGCCGGACGACTGGGCCTAGTAGTCGCTGAAGGCCCCTCTCGGCGGGCACTACTGGACTGAGAGCTTGGCCTCTCTCGGCGGGCAGTGCTGGACGACGAGCTTGGACTCTCTCGGTGGGGATTGCTGGGTGAAGAGCTGGGTCTCTTTCGGTGGGCAGGGTTGGGCGAAGAGCTTCCTGGCCTAAACCCTTCATATAATTGCTGCATAGCAGCAAGTGGTGGCAGCGATGGCACTACAAAAAAATGGAAAAAAAAATTTGGAAAATTATTTTTTTATTTTTGAATTATGAAAAATCAAAATAATTATATTCTTACGTGAATTTATTGCCTCCATGGCCCAGGAGACATGCTCCAACATCATAAGTAATGTTGGAGCGTTGGCAATTAGCCAACGAATCCTATGTTGCATCGTTCTGATGTCATTCCTACTGCTTCTGCTGCTGCTGCTGCTGCTGCTGCGACTTCCTGTAGTCCTCTTGGCTGACATTTTACTGCAGGTTAAATTTTGAAACCGAAAATTGTACTGACTAACCGTAGCCTACGGTGGGCTATTTATTGCGAAAACAGCAGCTTCCCTTTCCACAGCATTTTTTCTAAAGTCCTGTGATTGGTGTAAAAGTTTTCTCTCCTAATTTTTGAAAAACACACCTCCTCACAGCTATCGAGGGTGAAAACCCTTACGATTCGTGAAAAAATTTCCCTCACCAATTTTTGAAAAACTAGTGTCCACCTCCTTTTAGTACACTCCCTTTTATTTGGAATCTCGACTGTGAGAATGTGAGATTATCCTCTTCTCATAAGAAAAGATCTTGGAGAAAATCTCACTCTGGATTTATTTAGGACTTCTAAGAAAATTGCTGTATATCGGTGCGAAAGGCATATATCTGTGCGTTCCCTACAAAACCCAAACAGATATCTCTGCAAATGATTTTTAAACAGCAGTGTTGTCTCTGGGAAAGTGAAAGGGATAGTACCTGTGGGATTTGTATGTATAGTCGGCGGTCAATATTTTCTAGCATCGCGTTTCTCAGTCAGAAAACACCTGTGTGCGGGTCTTCGTCCTTATCTGCGTGAAGATCGTATTGGAAATGTGATGGATAGTACCTATGCAATCAGTCCGCGCAGATGGGGGACTAACTTATCGCAGTCGAAAGGAAAAAAAATACATGTCGCTGGAAGCTGTATACATCTGCGTGGGATAGTTTGTATACGTATCCCAGAATTATCTACGCGAAGTTTATATAAGGAGCATTTCTCGCATACATTCCGTAAAGTAGAGGAAAACACCTGTGCGCGGGTCGTCGTCCATATCTGCGTGAGGATCGTATTGGAAATGTGAGGAATAGTACCTATGCAATCTGTCCGCGCAGACGGGGGACTAACTTATCGCAGTCGAAAGGAAAAACACATGTCGCTGGAAGCTGTATACATCTGCGTGGGATAGTTTGTATACGTATCCCAGAATTATCTACGTGAAGTTTGTATAAGGAGCATTTCTCGCATACATTCCGTAAAGTAGAGGAAAACACCTGTGCGCGGGTCGTCGTCTCTACCTGCGTGAGAATCGTATTGAAAATGTGATGGATAGTACCTATGCAATCTGTCCGCGCAGACGGGGGACTAACTTATCGTAGTCGAAAGGAAAAACACATGTCGCTGGAAGCTGTATACATCTGCGTGGGATAGTTTGTATACGTATCCCAGAATTATCTACGCGAAGTTTGTATAAGGAGCATTTCTCGCATACATTCCGTAAAGAAGAGGAAAACACCTGTGCGAGGGTCACCGTCTCTACCTGCGCGAAGGAGGAGGAGCATGAACCCACCACTAAATTTTTTTTCGGTACACGGAGAAGGGAAGATTGGGACTTATACATACTACGGTTACTGGCTCACTTTGAGAGGGGGAAGAATTCTCGGTCGCTAGGGGAGGGAAGGGAGGGATCGACACTCCCTCTATCTAAAAATACACAGCTCGGATTCTGGCTCACTTTGAGAGGGGGAAGAATTCTCGGTCGCTAGGGGAGAAAAGGGAGGGATTGACAATCCCTCCATTTAAAATACACAGCTCGGATTCTGGCTCACACTGAGCGAGGAGGGGGTGAGCCAGAATCCGCATGAGCCAGTATGCCTATAGCCTATCTACTGACACGCATTTTTTTTCGTGCCGACATCCACTTTAAAGGGGTGAAAACAATCCCTAAATTTTACCCAAAAAATCGTTTTTTGATTATATATCTAGATATTTTAGAATCTCTAGAATATTTTTAGATAAAACCAAGTGCAAAATATTTTTCATAAGAAACGTAAGATATAAGATATGTTTATGACCTAGGGGGTTGCAACCCTTATTTTATATATTAAAAAATTATTATTATTATTATTGTTGTTGTTGTTGTTATTATTATTTTTAATAGACTGTAACGGGGTACTTATTCCTTAAGCTTGCACTGTACGAAGTGCAAGCTGGATCGCTATCCCACGATGCGACGGGACTTCATCCTCGTCAGCGGTTACCCGCGTTGCAAATGCAGAGTTCAGCTCTGCTTGTGCGAGCTAATGCAGCTCGCAGGTGTGGCTCTCGTAGCCGCTGTTGCCTTGCCAGGCAACAGGCACGGCTGCTCAGATATGCGCTGCAACAACGTTTTTGCAGCGCCCGCGGAGGCGGCGGTATTCGCGGGAAGGAGCAAAGGAGCGGGAGAGAATCTCGCGCAATCGAATGAACAAACAACGGAAATAAAAAGCCTACTGGTTATTTATTTACCCGATAGATAAACGAGAATTTACAAAACAATAATGCGAGTCACGTCAGTCGTCGACTCGCCGCGCGAAATCGCGTAATCTACGCGCACACGCGAGAAGACGCTCGCTCGCTCACGGTGCCGCTGCACCACGTAATCGACCTGAAGCCGCTGCTTACAGATCTCGCGCACTATACAGATGTGTGTACTCACTCTCACTACGCGCTGGCGTGTATCTCGCTCGCTACTCCGTTGATACGCCGTGTCGTCCCGCAGAATGCCGGAACCAGGGGATGGCACAGTACCGGGGACTGAGAGGTGGATGGTCGGGTGGCAGCTCTTCTCTCTCTGTCTCTCTCTCTCTCTCTCACCAAAACAACCGCACGCACAAATTCTCCAATTCGCTCTAACACGTGTTCTCGCTCGCGAGGCCGGAAGCTATCTATCTATATTCGGGAGCCGCGACGATACGCGAGGACTCCCAAATGTTTACGAGAGACTATAGTGTAAATAGCGCGACTATACGCGTTACCGTCGCGTCTTAAGGGGGTCTGAAACCCATTTCTGCGATTTTATCGGCCTCACGGCCGGTAGTGTAGGTTACGTGTGAAATTCGCCAACCAACACCGATTAGTATGTTAGTAATCACAATTTTTATTATATCATTGCAACTATGCGTATCTGGTCTATACGCATTCTGTAATAAAATTATAATCATATACATATTTCGTCTATACGCATTTTGCACTGAATAATTATAATTATGTTTATCTCGCTTATACACATATTGTGTTGTATAATTATAATTATGCGTATCTCGTCTATACGCATATTGGGAGGTATAATTATAATTATGCGTATCTCGTCTATACGCATATTGTGTTGTATAATTATAATTATGCGTATCTCGCCTGTACGCATATTGTTGTTGTTGCTGCTGTTTTTGCATTATCTCGGAGACAGTCCGCAAAACGATGGTGGTGCTATGCTTACGCAGGAGCCGTTGCTTGGGATGTTTTCATTAATGATGAAGGGTCCAAGAGGTACAGAGCCACCTTGCAACTTTGATGTGCGGATTCTTCTTCGACTTGGCGCCGATCTTGAGGCTCGACGGCCACGTTATGAATGTGCTAGTCTCCTCCATGACCTTGTGGAAAAACATATCAGCGGTCTCGCTGTTGATGTCACCGTGCAGCATCAGCTATATAAAGTTTTTTTTATATATTACAGATGAGTTATTGTATCATTGTATATTTATAAATATAGAATAATACAATTAGAACGCATTAATAAAGGTCCTTGTATAAATAAAAACTATAAAGGTAGTTTTCAAACAAATTTTGAAACATCTGTGAAGTTTTGTAAACTAGAATATTCCCTCACGTGATTCTTATAGATGTATTGTTTCTATTTTATCAGTACGTGAGCCTGAGCCACTATAGCAGCACACCGTACAGCAGATGCAAGACTTATGAAGGCAATACCTATAGCTACCTTACCATATACACGCATACATAGTAGGTGTACAAAAGTATACCCCACATGTAATACAGGTACAGGCTCACATCAGGTTGTCTGCATTGCTGTATTATAACAGAATAGCAGATGCAATAGTACAGCATATTATACACAACACGTGTTATATTATATTATACACAAGTGATTCTCATAGATATTTCCATCTCATCAGTACATGAGCCAGTTACTGTCGAACCTCAAATCTGTTGTTATGGTGTCATTAACATTGTAATGTAGTTTAATGACTAATTAATGTCTCTTGACTTATCAGAAATGCTTAGATATTCAACGCGTTCAAAATCCGTCGTTGCCGGCAGCTCTTCAGAGCTAATTAAACCTTCTGCATTGGGATAAGCCATGAAACTTTACAAATACGATACACTATACTCTGAGGACTTGTAAACCAATTTTCATGCCAAAACAATGAATCACTTTTGAAACATTCAATTTTTATATTTATGCTTAAGCATAAGTATAAAAATGACTCAACAATGTGTTGATGTAGAAATAATCAAATTTTATGCTTAAGCATAAGTATAAAAATTATGTGAACATCAAATTTATATTGATGTTCACATAATTTTTATACTTATGCTTAATGCGATGAGCAGCGTCTAGAAATCGACAATCTGATGAAAGAACTACTACCAGATCCCTCCTGCGAGCAGCTAGGCTGCACAGGATGGATACATCATGACATCGACGTTGGCAGTGCTCGCCCCATTAAGCAGAGGTACTACCCTGTTTCAAAAATTTTAGAGGACGAAATGCACGAGCAAGTGCACAAGATGCTCCGTACGGGAATAATCAGAAGGTCTAAGAGCAATTGGTCTAGTCCGGTGGTTATGGTACGGAAGTCCGACGGTAGTTTTCGATTCTGTGTCGACTACCGAAAAGTTAATGCGGTGTCTAAAATTGCCGCGTACCCGCTTCCTTACATGGATATGATATTGCGGAAAATACAACACGCGAGATACATTACCGCCTTAGATTGCTCTGGAGCATTTTTACAAATACCTCTTACTGAGCGATCTATTCCGATCACTGCTTTCACCGTACCTGGACTCGGCCTATTCGAATTTGTCAGAATGCCCTACGGCCTGGCAGGCGGCCCGGCTACCTTCCAGATGCTGGCTGACAAATTGATCACGCCAGAAATGGAGCCGTTTGCTTTCGCAAATTTAGACGATATTATTATTGCGACTGATACGTTTTCAGATCACATCAAGTGGCTCACCCTAATCCTAAAACGGATAAACGAAGCTGGTCTGACAATAAACTGCAAAAAGTCTAAAATCTGCATGCCCGAGGTGCGCTACCTCGGTGTGCTCGTGAACCGCGAAGGCTGCCGTCCTGATCCCGAACGAGTCAAACCCATTGTCGAATACCCGGCCCCCAAGAACCTTAAGCAATTGCGCAGATTTCTTGGTATGGCCTCTTGGTATCGCAAATTTTTAGAAGATTTTGCAACGCTATGCGAACCGCTTACCGCGCTCACTCGTAAGAATGTTAAATACGAGTGGAAAGACGAACATTGGGCTGCTTTTGAGCAAGTAAAGGCTTTAATCGCAACTGCCCCAGTCTTAGCAAGGCCTGACTTCAGCGCTCCGTTTATTGTAGAATGTGACGCCAGTGACACAGGGGGTGCATTCACAGTAACGGGATTCCGAGGGTATTGCTCGCATGCACCCTGGATCCTCGAATATCGCGATGTAACGTGGAGGTCAACCCCACGATTTTAGCGATATATTTGAAAAAAATTTTCGCGTGATCAGGGGCCATTGGTGTGCGCACTATTGTGTAACATAGGCTTATTGACACGCGTACTGAAATACACGGACAAAGTACGGAGAGTCCGCAGAGAATCGCACGCATCTGAGATAGATCGAGCAATATCTCGAAGTGTCATGGCGGCCGCACGGGCTAACGCGACTCTGGCGGGTGGGTCTTTAGCCCGAGGACTAGACCGAGCACTAGACCGAGGGCCCTCGGGTTGCGCGCGTACCCGAGGGCAGCGCTCGGGTTGCACGCGTACCCGAGGGGAGCGCTCGGGTCGCGCGCGTACCCGAGGGCAGCGCTCGGGTTGCACGCGTACCCGAGGGGAGCGCTCGGGTCGCGCGCGTACCCGAGGGGAGCGCTTGATTTTTTTGTGAGCCCGAGGGGAGCGCTCGTGTCGCAGGGGTAATGCTTGGACTCCAGCGACCACACGTGCTTCACACAATGATGCGCGTTTTACGAAACACCAAAATTTCCCTAGACTACGCGCGGCTCACTTCAGTCGCCAGCCGGGCTCGAGCCGCCGGGTTCGAGCGGCGATCGACACCGAGACTCAGCCAAGTGTAGATCCGCGGCTCACTCGAGGCTCATCCTGGAGTCTCTCCCCGATTGTGATTAAAAAATCAAACCGGCACTAAATGAAACTCAAATCGCGACAAATCAACCGAAAGAACAGTCTCGTCTCTTTAAAGCTACGCAGGATTACACTTGTGTTTTTTCAGCCAAACGTTCTGGGAGAAGCTTTTCTGGCAAGTGTCACACTTATACGGCTTGAGCTTGCTATGTGTCCTCGGATGCACCACAAGATTTTTCATCTGCCTAAAGCCTTTATTGCAAGTGTCACAGGTATACGGCTTTTCATCCGAGTGAAATGAAGATAGTAGTTACTTGCCATGGCCTGTCCGCACTCATCGCAGATGACCTTGGCACCCGTGTGTACTTTCATATGCGTCTTAACCGCGTTCTTCCAGAAGCTCGAGTACTCGCACACCTCGCAGGTGTACTTTTTCGGCCTACCCTCGGGATTGTGCACCGTCGCGTGGAGCATCAAGCTTCTCTTGTCAGCATAAGCGGAGTTACACTCCTTACAGACGAACGGCTTCTCGCCCGTGTGACTGATCATGTGCCTCTCGAGAACGTTCTTAGAGGCGAAACCTTTATTACATACGTCACAACGAATCTCGAAGTCGTCCACGTGGTTTCTCTCGTGCTTCTTGATGTAGGTGATGCTGGCGGTTTTGAAGCCGCAGTAACGGCACTCAAAAGTCCGATGCTTGTGTTTGCCCTGGATGTGATTTTCGCAGCCATACTTGGTGCGGAAGAGCTTCTGGCAGGTCTTGCAGCGGTATGCCACGCGGTACTTGCGTCCACGGGGATGTTCCACCGACATGTGTCGCACACAGAGCTTTACCGTGGCGAACACCTGTTCGCACTGACTGCACTGGTATAGTCGCTTCAACGCCCCGGAGTCCATGCGAACGAGGAGACTGCGTATGGGCTCGGTAAGTTGTTCCTCGTTTTCGAGGTACTCGTACTGCTCGCAGATATTTTAAATTGCGGGTGTCGCGCAAGAGTGAAGTGATGATTTAATAATTTTTTAGAATAAATTGTTTTTGTGAGTTGGTATTTTTTTTTATCACTGACGTTTCTAATTGTTAGGTTTCTTTAATAAATGTACTTACAAAGGCACGATTAATTATTGATGAAGACGCCATGAACTTAATGTCATTCACTTTCTCACATAAGGCAATACAGCGAATAGTTTTTTTAGAATATAGTTTTGTTAAATATCTCTAATCTTCTGATTATGCACTGAATGAAGAAGCGCAATCGAACGATTTTCCGTAAAATACTGGTTAATCGAGGTTCACTCATAATAGGAAATTTATATGAAAAATTCTCAGACGTATAAAGATTTATTTAAGGTAAAAGAAAATTGCTCTTAAATTTAATTCGTTTTTACCAGGCTGATTTTGATTATCTCTCACTTATTTTATGACATATCAATGGAAATATAGGATTACGCGGGATAAAAATTGAATACCATTATCTTTCATTTTTTAAATTTTGTTACTTTATTTAAATTAAAAAAAAAAAAAAAGATAAAACATACAACTACAATATAAAGCATCTAAATAATAAACGTTTAACTTCTGTATATCGAGAAGATAAATAGGAATAGAAATGTCTATGTCTCCTCTCGTTGAAAGAGAAGCTTGTCTACCGGAATAAGTTCGTAAAAAAAGTATTCGACCAGCTTAGCTATGTCAAAATGCACCATTAAAGGAATAACTGAAACTGAGTTTTTCTCGTAGTTTAAATCAGCACGCTTTTATTATCATATAAATCTCTCGACAGTGCGCAAACACGATTCAATCACAAACGGTGCCCCGTAAAAGCTCAGAACTCTCTATCTCTCTCTTTTAAAAGAAGTGCACGTTATCGAGTTATACGCCATTAATAACCATTTCTTTTAATAATATATACTTTCTTTTTTTTATTATAAAATAGAGATACGATTCGATTATGACTATAAAAGTCAGTGACTCTCACGGAATGCGTAAAATCGCAGTGTACATTCGACGTACTAGAATTCCTTTTATAATTATGTGCTCAGTCTTCTGAAATCCCAAACACAAGCCCTGTACTACTACTATCCGGCTCGACAGGCTGCTGCTGTTCTCTAAGCGCTTCTTCCTCTGGCGACAGCAAGAGATTCTGCTGCTGCAGGTGCAGCTGCGTGCGCTGCTCTTGTTGCGCCCTGGCGGTCTGCTTAGCGTGAGTCTTTAAATGCGAGTTCAACATTGTCTTCGAGGCAAAGCTCTTGTGACAGCAAGTACAGTGTGACTTCTCAAATGCACCACCAACGTCGTCCTCTGCGTGAAACTCTTTTCACAATGAGTACACTTGTGAGGTCGCTCACCGGTATGAGTACGTCGGTGCACGCTCAAGTAGTTCTGGGATATAAATCCTTTTCCGCATAGATCGCAAACGTGGGGCTTCTCGCCAGTGTGCTTTCTCAGATGGACCGTGAGATAGGTTTTACTTGAGACGGATTTACCGCAGATGTGACAGACGAACTCGCTCTGCGGTACAGCGCTGCCGTGGGTGCGCATGTGTACAAGTAGAACCTGCTTGCGGCAGAAACGCTTGTTGCAGACCTCGCAGCAGTGCTTCTTTTGGGCTCGCACATAGTCCGGTTGGTGGAGCTTCGCGTGTAGCCTCAAACCTTGACGATAGCGGAACGTCGCCTGGCAGATGTCGCACTGGAAGGGTTTCTCCCGAGAGTGAACGGACAGATGCTCTTGGTAGGTATTGCGCGCGTAGAAACCAGCGCCGCAAATCTCGCAATGGTACTTGTACTCTAGATTGTGCCGGCGCTGGTGACTGGCGAGGTTTTGTCTGTGGGCACTACTGTAGCCACACAGTTCGCAGGTGTAGAGCTTCTCCCCAACGACAACCTGCAGGGGCTCATCGTCCTCGTGACTGAGGCGATGCTTGTGGAAGGAGTCCTCGTCGGCACAGGTGCATTCGCAGTGATCGCAGGCGTAGACCAATACAGTCTCCTCGACCAAATTAGCGTCCTGATGGTGAACAGGTGACTCTACGTCATGGCTCTTGAGATGGAAGTCGAAATAGGCCTCGTCGACGAAGGCCTCACCGCAGAGGGTGCACTGGAGGAGGGTCTCCGGCGGTACCAAGACGATGCCGTTGTTCTCGACCTTTGTGTTGTCGTCGTCGGCCTCAAGGGACTGCGCAGCAGCCATGAGCAGGGACGTCTGGTCCTCGGCACTGCAGAAGACTTGGGTCGAGGACGGCTCCGCCGCTTCGATCACAAAATAATTAACATAGAAAAAAAATATGCATTACATTGAATGCAACAAAAAAAGTTAATTTATGATTTTAAAAATGCAAACAGCAATAAAAAACTAAAAACTTCGAATCAAAGAATTAGTTGGGAAATATTGTTCATGTATGTTAGTAAAAATCGGGTTGTAATTGTTTTATTATTATAACACTTTGTAATACATATTGATTACAACAAAATAGTTCTTACCTGTAAAATTAATATTTAATAAAAAATACAGAAAGTCATTAAAAATTACCCAGTCAATGACTATTAAACTTTATAATATTCAACTCAGTAAAAAATTTATACGATGACTCTCTAAACTTGATAGTTTTTGACTTATGCTTCATGCGCAGCAAAATTGCTTTTGAATTCTAGAAGTTATATATTCTCAGTTTGATTTTAAAGTTCGAAAACTCCCTTTTGACAACATTAACATCAGTAACCTCTTGTGCAAATTCCCTGGAGTAATGTACAATGGCTGCATTTGATTTCTTAATGTTCCTGATGAAAGCAAGACCATGTAGCTTTGTGGACAAAATATAAACCAAGTGACTTGTAAACTTTTTTCTGGAATGACTTGGAAGAGTTCAACACCATGATCCGTAACCATGAGTCGTTCAACACCATGATCCGTAACCATAATCTCGTTACCATGAGTCCACAGAAAACCAAGAATTGTAGCATTTTTACCTGAAATGATTGAGAATATTTTAGCTATAATATAAGAGTCAATCAACTTTTGAAAAAAGATCTTCTATTACTTTTTTGGTTCTTCTTCCTTCTGTTCAGATTCTTTTTGTTCATTTCTTTTTATTATTGCCATATGATTAACTATGTATTCTTTGAATTCATCGGAAAACTGAACATCTGGTTCTTGTTTGGGGGATTTTCCAATTACTCCTGGTTCTACTTTAACTGTTTTATTCTGAGGTTTCGTATAGTAGAAATCGACAACTTGTATATCTGAAAATATAATTAATTTATTTAGCATATAGTTACGTAGATTATGAATAAAATAAATCAATAAATAAATAAAATTACCATCATCATCCGAATAGTCAATACTATCATTACATTCATGCTTGATCGATGGTTTCTTTTCCTTTTCCTCTTCCTCGAGAAACTTTAATAGAAGAAACATTGCATCCATGCGGAATCTCATTTTGTTTTTCTTGTCCTTCATTTTACTCAAGTGTGGCATCAAGCTGGAGAAGAAATACCGATCAGCATCATCTATCGTGGTAGCTACTGGTATAGCATCTGTCGAATCACTGGACATTGTTGCAGTACTATATGCTGTCGCAAAAGGTACTTTTGATTTATCACTTCTCTCATCAGTGTGATAGCTTTGTTTGCTGGTAGATGGCTGTACATTATGCTCCAATGATTTGTGATAACTGATATTTCCTGTCGATTCCCTTGATTTGGCACCGTGAACAAATTGCATGGCTGTGAAATGATGCCACGTACTCTCAATGACATCCTCTGCACCAGCCCCTGATCGCAAGGATTTCAATTTGTTCTCTTCTTTATTGAGTGTTGTAACAAGGCTTCGCCACTTGTTCCTGACTTTGTCTTCTAAAATAAATAACAATTAATAAAATGATAACTTATAATAAATTCAATTTTATATTATTAAAAAATACTGACTAGATTCCATATTAAAAATTTGCTTGATCTCGTCCCACATTTTGGCTAAATAATAATTGTTCGAGCACTGGCTGTGGGTTTTATCCCACAGCGCAGGTCGCTCGAACACGGCTGTTATTAGCCGTTCCTCCTCCTTAACGTCCCACGTCATTGTAAAAAAACTCGCGACTATAACATAAAAATACATTTAGTTACACTGTGTGTGCAGACAATCATTTTTTTTTCTATTATTATTTTAAGTACTAGAGTATTTTTTTCGTTAAATGCATATATGTACATACCTGCTATCTTTGAGGTTAGCTGACTCTCTGATGAGGATCCCGATGAGTAGAAGTCTGTGTGTTTTTTTTTAATTCTCGCGTAACCCAACTTCGGTGTTTAATATTCAAATGAACAATGCACTTATTCGCAATAACGAGTACTTCTTGTAGCTTCGATGATGATGTCTCTCTTTATAGCTTCGATGATGATGTCTACCCGGCTGTTGCAATCGAAGTATAGGGAATCGGCTAACTCTTTGTTCGTGTTTTGTCTAAAGAGGATGCCGAAGTCACGTGACCATACTCGCTTGCAGCGCTCTCACGCGTGCCACGATCAAGTCTCATATTTGCCGCTTAACGTTTGAGTAGGAAAGACGAATAGAGTACTTAGCGACAAGAAGTGACATTTTGGTACCCAGTTTATCAAAAATACATCAACATGCCGAAACATCCAAGTAGTGCAAGCAATAAGATGGAGAGAATGCAAGCAGCAAGTGAAGCTGGCTTCGACGCCAATGGGGATTATTTGTTTTTCACAACAATGGCTGATTTTCTGCGAGACTTGCCTCCTGCAAAAAGGCTGGAATACCACAAACGTTTGACAGAAATGGTCCTTAAATATGCGTACCCAGGTGAGTATCTATACTTAAATAATACATTTAAAATGATTTTTTTATCCATAGTTGACGACAATTTTTTTCCAGAAAAGGCATCTACAAGCAGATAATATCACAGAACGTGGAGAAGTGTGCATTCAAATACGCATAGTGTAAATAATCCTAATTTGTTATAATATTGAAGATGTCAATAAAAACGCATTCTTAAACTATTTTCTTCTTTTGAAAGTTATATAGATGTGTGTGTGTGTGTGTGTGTGTGTGTGTGTGTGTGGGGATGAGCGAGCGCGAGTCGAACCTCCGAGAGTAACCTCAAATTTTCGATTTTTCGTCGGCACTTTCGGGGAGGAAAAGAAGCCAGACCAAATACCTAGGAAGTGCATCAAGAAAAAAGAGAAAGAGCTGCACTTCCCAGTCTCATTCGTTGCACTTGCCGAAGGTGCTTTTATGTTTCTCGTGGCGACGCCGCGCGATCGCATGAGCGCTGAGCGTTCTAAGTAGCTAATTCCTGTGACCGCTGCGCGAGGAACGTCTTCGCGACCAGGATTTATGTACGGCGAAAAGACAGCCGAGAGCTGCAGGTTAATGCGCGGCTATTTTGCAGGAGAAGCTGCTTTGGACGAAAAACTTTGAAGGTTTTTCTCCCCCTCTCTCTCTCTTCTTCCCTGGCGCGAGCTTTTATGACGAGCGAATATCTTCGAATTTAAGCGCGACTAGGTGGCGCGCAGCCGAGGTAAAAGGTGAAGAGATGAGCGCTTGCACGCAAAGTCAATCGAGCAGAGATGATGGACCGAAGATGATCATCGAGGGAAAATGCATTTGAACCTGGCGGGTCAACTTCGCTCCTCGCTCTTATACATCTGGAATCTAATCGTCATGATAAGAGACACTACCCGTCTATAACAATAGTTTATTTCCGGATCGGAATAATGGGCACATACGGGACCATTTCTGCAGTCCTGTAATAGCCAAAAAGGAAGAAAAAAAAAGTCAATCGAGCAGCTCTACAGCGCGGGCGATTAATTACCCCGGCTCGACTATAAACGAAATTGCCGCCTGCACCGTGGCGCGGGACATTCTTGCGAAGGGTTCCTCATCGAGTGCGCATCAGCCGGTCGCTGCGCAGGGGCCAGCGAGAGAGAGAGAGAGAGAGAGAGAGAGAGAGAGAGAGAGAGAGAGAGCGTAAAGGTTCGAGAAGTGTGTTTCGCATATTCAAAATTCGGCAGTTTTCGGTAGTCCGCACAGCAGCAATGGTGGTTACCATGGCACCGCGCGCTCGCTCGCTCTCACTATCTCTCTCTTCGCTTGTCGCGCGATCAGTCTTCTGCCGATCTCGCGAATGTTTAGTTCTGTTTGTATTGCCGAAGCACTGTGAAAACTCGCTTCACAGTGTCGGCCGGTAGACAAACTCGTTGTTATCACGCCGGTATTTCACTAAAACTTTCACTCATTTTCCCTTTATTTCAAACACTTGTAAATTCACATTCTGTCGAATAAACATTTTAGTTTTACGGTATACACAGTATACCTCTGAACAATTTAACTCGAGTGTTTTGGTTTTGCTCTCCTTGTTCACTAATTGCAAAAAGATCAACAAGTCTCTTCCTATTTCTCAACTATTTGTATGAACCTTTGTATATTTAATAAAATAGTTTCGCTAAATAAGAAAGTATTTCGCATGTTTACAGATTTAAAGATGGAAGAACTTAATATATTAGAATACTGTGAAGATCCTAATTGTACAGTGGATACGATTATACATCGCGTTAAAACGTTTCAAACACATGAACTGAATCGTAAACGAACTGTACATAGCGAATATTACCATTTATTTCCGATTTTAAAGAAATATAATGACAAATTTGTTAAGTACACGAGAATGTCGATTAGAGTATTTGATTATATTTTGACGGAAATTGATAGAAGTTTAAAAAAAAATTGGTGCAATTTTCACACTCAACCGATTGTGCCCGAAGAAAGATTAGTTATTACTCTAAGGTATATTTATACTTTTTATATATAATTTAAGATATTGGCACTGTATATATATATATATATATATATATATATATATATATACATGCATAAAATGAAATATAAATTATATTTCAGATTTTTAGCAACGGGTTCAGCTTACAGTGACCTTTCATTTGCATTTCGCATGGGCGAATCCACCATTTGCAATTTAGTACGTGAGGTCATGGAAGTAATTTGGGATAAATTGTGTCTTCTACATATGCCTATGCCAACAGAAGAAAGTTTGTACAATGTCGCACAAGATTTCTACTCAATCTGGAATATCCCACATTGTGTTGGTGCAATCGATGGCTGTCACGTACAAATTAAAAAACCTGATAACTCAGGAAAATTATATTACAATTATAAAGGTTTTTACTCAATTGTTTATCAAGGAATTGTGGATGCCAGATATAAATTTATTTCAATCGATGTTGGAGGCTACGGTCACCAACATGACGCTAAGACATACAGGCATTCATCATTCTATGCAGCATTAGAAGATGGAAGTATTAAATTTCCTAAAGAAGACCAGCTGCCCAATAGTAACATCATTTTACCATATTTTCTGATTGGAGATGGTGCGTATCCTCTAAGCGAACGTTTAATGAAACCGTTTGCAGGTAAAGGTCTTTTACGCGAGCAAAAAGTTTTCAACCAAAGATTGTCGAGAGCTCGAGCTGTTGTTGAGTGCGCATTTGGAAGAGTAGCTCAAAAATGGAGAATATTTTACTCCAAGATTCAGCAGAAACCGGAAACCGTAGAATTGATTGTGAAAGCTGCATGTATACTCCATAATGTGATCATCGACTTCAAAGAGGATACTGATCTAGTTGAAGAAAATGAATCGCAGTCATCAACAGTGTACGAGGAAAGTGATAGCGAAAGCAAAGTTAGCACAGGCCTTGGTCAAGAAGTCCGGGAAGAACTGACCAAATATTTTATGGAAAATCCAATACAGATCTGACAAGGTTAATTTTTTATGATATCAGGTTGTCGTTGGGGAGAAGCTCTACACCTGCGAACTGTGTGGCTACAGTAGTGCCCACAGACAAAACCTCGCCAGTCACCAGCGCCGGCACAATCTAGAGTACAAGTACCATTGCGAGATTTGCGGCGCTGGTTTCTACGCGCGCAATACCTACCAAGAGCATCTGTCCGTTCACTCTCGGGAGAAACCCTTCCAGTGCGACATCTGCCAGGCGACGTTCCGCTATCGTCAAGGTTTGAGGCTACACGCGAAGCTCCACCAACCGGACTATGTGCGAGCCCAAAAGAAGCACTGCTGCGAGGTCTGCAACAAGCGTTTCTGCCGCAAGCAGGTTCTACTTGTACACATGCGCACCCACGGCAGCGCTGTACCGCAGAGCGAGTTCGTCTGTCACATCTGCGGTAAATCCGTCTCAAGTAAAACCTATCTCACGGTCCATCTGAGAAAGCACACTGGCGAGAAGCCCCACGTTTGCGATCTATGCGGAAAAGGATTTATATCCCAGAACTACTTGAGCGTGCACCGACGTACTCATACCGGTGAGCGACCTCACAAGTGTACTCATTGTGAAAAGAGTTTCACGCAGAGGACGACGTTGGTGGTGCATTTGAGAAGTCACACTGTACTTGCTGTCACAAGAGCTTTGCCTCGAAGACAATGTTGAACTCGCATTTAAAGACTCACGCTAAGCAGACCGCCAGGGCGCAACAAGAGCAGCGCACGCAGCTGCACCTGCAGCAGCAGAATCTCTTGCTGTCGCCAGAGGAAGAAGCGTTTAGAGAACAGCAGCAGCCTGTCGAGCCGGATAGTAGTAGTACAGGGCTTGTGTTTGGGATTTCAGAAGACTGAGCACATAATTATAAAAGGAATTCTAGTACGTCGAATGTACACTGCGATTTTACGCATTCCGTGAGAGTCACTGACTTTTATAGTCATAATCGAATCGTATCTCTATTTTATAATAAAAAAAAGAAAGTATATATTATTAAAAGAAATGGTTATTAATGGCGTATAACTCGATAACGTGCACTTCTTTTAAAAGAGAGAGATAGAGAGTTCTGAGCTTTTACGGGGCACCGTTTGTGATTGAATCGTGTTTGCGCACTGTCGAGAGATTTATATGATAATAAAAGCGTGCTGATTTAAACTACGAGAAAAACTCAGTTTCAGTTATTCCTTTAATGGTGCATTTTGACATAGCTAAGCTGGTCGAATACTTTTTTTACGAACTTATTCCGGTAGACAAGCTTCTCTTTCAACGAGAGGAGACATAGACATTTCTATTCCTATTTATCTTCTCGATATACAGAAGTTAAACGTTTATTATTTAGATGCTTTATATTGTAGTTGTATGTTTTATCTTTTTTTTTTTTTTTTTAATTTAAATAAAGTAACAAAATTTAAAAAATGAAAGATAATGGTATTCAATTTTTATCCCGCCTAATCCTATATTTCCATTGATATGTCATAAAATAAGTGAGAGATAATCAAAATCAGCCTGGTAAAAACGAATTAAATTTAAGAGCAATTTTCTTTTACCTTAAATAAATCTTTATACGTCTGAGAATTTTTCATATAAATTTCCTATTATGAGTGAACCTCGATTAACCAGTATTTTACGGAAAATCGTTCGATTGCGCTTCTTCATTCAGTGCATAATCAGAAGATTAGAGATATTTAACAAAACTATATTCTAAAAAAACTATTCGCTGTATTGCCTTATGTGAGAAAGTGAATGACATTAAGTTCATGGCGTCTTCATCAATAATTAATCGTGCCTTTGTAAGTACATTTATTAAAGAAACCTAACAATTAGAAACGTCAGTGATAAAAAAAAATACCAACTCACAAAAACAATTTATTCTAAAAAATTATTAAATCATCACTTCACTCTTGCGCGACACCCGCAATTTAAAATATCTGCGAGCAGTACGAGTACCTCGAAAACGAGGAACAACTTACCGAGCCCATACGCAGTCTCCTCGTTCGCATGGACTCCGGGGCGTTGAAGCGACTATACCAGTGCAGTCAGTGCGAACAGGTGTTCGCCACGGTAAAGCTCTGTGTGCGACACATGTCGGTGGAACATCCCCGTGGACGCAAGTACCGCGTGGCATACCGCTGCAAGACCTGCCAGAAGCTCTTCCGCACCAAGTATGGCTGCGAAAATCACATCCAGGGCAAACACAAGCATCGGACTTTTGAGTGCCGTTACTGCGGCTTCAAAACCGCCAGCATCACCTACATCAAGAAGCACGAGAGAAACCACGTGGACGACTTCGAGATTCGTTGTGACGTATGTAATAAAGGTTTCGCCTCTAAGAACGTTCTCGAGAGGCACATGATCAGTCACACGGGCGAGAAGCCGTTCGTCTGTAAGGAGTGTAACTCCGCTTATGCTGACAAGAGAAGCTTGATGCTCCACGCGACGGTGCACAATCCCGAGGGTAGGCCGAAAAAGTACACCTGCGAGGTGTGCGAGTACTCGAGCTTCTGGAAGAACGCGGTTAAGACGCATATGAAAGTACACACGGGTGCCAAGGTCATCTGCGATGAGTGCGGACAGGCCATGGCAAGTAACTACTATCTTCATTTCACTCGGATGAAAAGCCGTATACCTGTGACACTTGCAATAAAGGCTTTAGGCAGATGAAAAATCTTGTGGTGCATCCGAGGACACATAGCAAGCTCAAGCCGTATAAGTGTGACACTTGCCAGAAAAGCTTCTCCCAGAACGTTTGGCTGAAAAAACACAAGTGTAATCCTGCGTAGCTTTAAAGAGACGAGACTGTTCTTTCGGTTGATTTGTCGCGATTTGAGTTTCATTTAGTGCCGGTTTGATTTTTTAATCACAATCGGGGAGAGACTCCAGGATGAGCCTCGAGTGAGCCGCGGATCTACACTTGGCTGAGTCTCGGTGTCGATCGCCGCTCGAACCCGGCGGCTCGAGCCCGGCTGGCGACTGAAGTGAGCCGCGCGTAGTCTAGGGAAATTTTGGTGTTTCGTAAAACGCGCATCATTGTGTGAAGCACGTGTGGTCGCTGGAGTCCAAGCATTACCCCTGCGACACGAGCGCTCCCCTCGGGCTCACAAAAAAATCAAGCGCTCCCCTCGGGTACGCGCGCGACCCGAGCGCTCCCCTCGGGTACGCGTGCAACCCGAGCGCTGCCCTCGGGTACGCGCGCGACCCGAGCGCTCCCCTCGGGTACGCGTGCAACCCGAGCGCTGCCCTCGGGTACGCGCGCAACCCGAGGGCCCTCGGTCTAGTGCTCGGTCTAGTCCTCGGGCTAAAGACCCACCCGCCAGAGTCGCGTTAGCCCGTGCGGCCGCCATGACACTTCGAGATATTGCTCGATCTATCTCAGATGCGTGCGATTCTCTGCGGACTCTCCGTACTTTGTCCGTGTATTTCAGTACGCGTGTCAATAAGCCTATGTTACACACTAGTGCGCACACCAATGGCCCCTGATCACGCGAAAATTTTTTTCAAATATATCGCTAAAATCGTGGGGTTGACCTCCACGTTACATCGCGATATTCGAGGATCCAGGGTGCATGCGAGCAATACCCTCGGAATCCCGTTACTGTGAATGCACCCAGGGCTTGGTAGCGTTCTCTTGCAGCGCGTAGATGGCGAGGAGCGCGTGCTCTGTTTTGCGAGCCGCGTCCTGTCTGCTACGGAGCGGAGGCTGTCAGTGACAGAGAGGGAATGCCTCAGCGTAATCTGGTCTATAGAGAAATTTAGACCATACATCGAAGGCTACCACTTCACGGTAGTGACAGATCACCACAGCCTAGTGTGGCTGCAGAATTTAAAGCATCCGAATGGAAAATTAGGCCGTTGGTCTCTACGCTTTGCGACGCTGTGCCTCCCAACACAGGTGCGCAACACCTAACGCCTCGCATGCGCTAGGATTTTTCTTGTTTCGTGGGATTCGACGCGATCGTCACGTTTGGGAGAACGCTAGGGAGAGGGGAAAATAATCACACAATGATTATCACTTTATTGCTCTTATATTTCGCCCAGCCCTTCCCTACAACGCGGTGGCAATGATGCCTCCCGCGCACAATGTAGCCACGCAGGGCTTATGTCGGCGCGCACACGCACGAGCCGCACTCGTGCAGCAGACGGCAGGCCTCAGGCCCAGGTCCAGTCTGTTGACGGTTGGCTCTCTCTCTCTCTCTCTCTCGTCTCACTCACTCTTCTCTCTCTCACTCTCGCGCACGCTGGCTCGACGCCGCACGTGGATGACGTCGAGGTGTGCGCCCGCACCGCACACCACTCTCCCGTCTCACTCACTCTCCTCTCTCTCTCTCTCTCTCTCTCTCTCTCTCACTCTCGCGCACGCTGGCTCGACGCCTCGCGTGGATGACGCCGAGGTGTGCGCCCGCACCGTACACCACTCTCTCGTCTCACTCACTCTTTCTCTCTCACTCTCGCGCACGCTGGCTCGACGCCGCGCGTGGATGACGTCGAGGTGTGCGCCCGCACTGCACACCACTCTCTCGTCTCACTCACTCTCCTCTCTCTCTCTCTCTCTCTCACTCTCGCGCACGCTGGCTCGACGCCTCGCGTGGATGACGTCGAGGTGTGCGCCCGCACTGCACACCACTCCACTCTCTCTCTCTCTCTCTCTCTCTCTCTCTCTCTCTCTCTCTTACTCGCTCTCTTCTCTCGGCTTCCGGTGGACGTCCGTCGGTGCTCCCGTCGTCGTCTCCGGGACTCCTCCCGGACCTGATAGCAGCTGGCGGCTTCGGCTCTCCCACGCCGATGTTGCTGGCTGCTCTCGTCCTTGGGATGATGGTGGCGGACTGGCTGGCTTCCCTCCTCTCGTCTCGATGGTCGCTGGCTCGTCCGGGCACCTGTAACACACGCGCACTCTCGAACACTCTTGGGAGACTCTCCCAATCTCCTCTAGTCGTCGACCTCGGGTCGACAAACAGAGGAGGACGCACTAAACTCTCACAAACGTCGACGTGCTCCGTCGACAGTCGTGAGAGAACTCTCGATTTCCCCGCTCGTTCTCGCGCTCACTCTCCTCTCGTGCTCGTCGGGCCCGCGCTTCTTGCTGGCTCCCGATTGGCTGCCAGTCCGCGCGGATAGCAAGCCGCGCATCGGCGCCCGCTGATTGGCTCGCGACATGCGAAAGACCTATCAGCGCGCGCGCCGACGAGGCTCGCTCTCGCGCCAACGATGCTCACTTTCGCGTCGACGATGACGGTTAGCTAGCCCGTTCCCCGAACTTGAGGACAGGCCGGCGCCGACAACAACACGTCGAGTCGCTTGTTTCTTCCGCGCACTCAGGGCTTGGCCGCATCGAACGAGATTCCTCGTCTCAACGCGGCTGCGACGTTCGCAACGTCGCAGCTTACAGTCGTATGATTTCGACATAGTGCATCGGAAAGGCAAGGACAATGTGGTCCCCGACGCACTTTCGCGTATGTTCGAGACCGACGAAGACGAATCAGCTGCAATAGCATCCCTCCACGTGGATGAGTCTATAAAAGACCCTTGGTACTTAAAGAAGGCTAAGCAGGTCGCTGAAGACCCCACGGCGCATCCCTTTTGGAAAATCACTGGCGGGCGGCTTTATCATTATCGCCCTGACCCGACAGTAGACGACTTGTTGGGACAAGACGAAGATGCTTGGAAGCTTGTAGTAGTAGTACCACGAGAACAGTGCGAGCAGGTGCTCGCTGAGTGCCACGATGAACCTACCTCCGGACATTTAGGGAGATTTAAGACTCATCAGAGAGTAGCACTCCGGTATTACTGGCCCAATTTGTACAAAGATACAGCTCATTTCGTACGAAATTGCCAAGTCTGTCAGCAAGTTAAAGTTGAGCAACTTGCTCCGGCTGGACTCATGGGCAAACATATAGTTTCGCGCCCATGGGAGATAGTCGCTATGGGCCCTTTTCCCCGATCGACCCTAGGGAACGAACATTTACTAATATTCATTGATTTATTCACGAGATGGATTGAATGCATCCCGATTAGAAAGGCGAATGCAAAAACCATCAAGCGTGAACTGAATTTACGGGTTTTCTTAAGATTCGGAATTCCTGATCAATTCCTATCGGACAATGGCACTCCTTTCAAGAACAAGCTTGTGCAAACTGTGACGCACTTGAAAGATGGTTTTGATGGATAGCCATATTGTTGAATGTTGTAGACGGAAAATTTGAATCGTTGAAGCCATTTATGTTTTAATGCACTGATGACAAAAAGTTTTGATGCGTCATGGAGAGCGTCACGAAGCAAGTTTCCAATTTGAGAGTATTGATGTCCATCTGTTTTCCACCTGATCCCATGATAATTATGTTTAAGCCAATTGTTTTCCCTCTGCATTTTGTCTGAGAGTTTTTTCCATGAGAAGGGATTTTTGAATATTAAAAACAGGATCACTATTTTTATTAAGAGGTATGATTGCTATTTCCTTTAGAATATAATCTTCTTCGGTTTGCTTGAAACCAGTCATGTCTACAGCATACTCCATTTTTTTGGTGCAGCCTAGACGAGCTTCTTGACATTCCCACTGATAGGATTGTACTGAACGACGCGATCGTGTAAGATTAGGCAGTATGCTGAAGTGTGAGCAGGAAAATCTTTTTTAGCCTCAAACTCCAGACGTACATCGACAGGAGCGCTCTTGAGAGATTCGTTTTGTCGTGAACAGTCAATAACTATGAGTAGTTCATTCTTGATGAACATAGGCTTTGTCAGCAACGGCTGCGGATCTCTTCCATAGTATGATTTTTGAAAATTAGCATACATATCATAGAGAATTGCATACTGATTGTTATATATGTCGAGATTCATATTGTTGTATGGATAATATTGTGAATTTAAGAAAAGTTTAACATTACATATCTCACAATGATCAAATCTACTGGCATTTGCAGTTCTTGTAGCTTTACTCTTTGTGTGTAGTCCGAGAATTACAAAACGAGGTTTCTCCAATTGATTTGAAGTTTTCACTGTCCAGACGTGTTTATTCGTGCTTGGAAGAAGAGGATATTCAAATATCTCCCAAGAAAGAAAACACATAGAGATGGGGTTATCCTTACCAATGGATTCAATAGCTGGATTTTTTGTTTATCTGATGCAATAACATATGGCATTAACCATTCTATCTTCGTTATTTTTACTTCACAATCTTCATAAGTAGTTACGCCAGATGATGTAGTTCCATTCTGGATTATTGCATTTAAGTCGCTTCTCGATCTTGTAAGAATGAGCTCATGCTTCATATTAACTATAATATGAATCTGGCTCGTCCGGGCGTTGGCACTTCCTAACTAGGACGAGCCAGCGACCATCCTGAGGAGAGGAAGGAGGCCAGCCAATCCGCCACCAACATCCAAAGGACCAGGGCCGCCAGCAACATCGGCGTGGGAGAGCCGAAGCCGCCAGCCGCCATCAGGTCCGGGAGGAGTCCCGGAGACGACGACGGGAGCACCGACGGACGTCCACCGGAAGCTGAGAGAAGAGAGCGAGTAAGAGAGAGAGAGAGAGAGAGAGAGAGAGAAAGCTGTGAGTGTGTGAGAGAGAGAGTGAGTGAGACGAGAGGGTGGTGTGCGGTGCGGGCGCACACCTCGACGTCATCCACGCGCGGCGTCGAGCCAGCGTGCGCGACAGTGAGAGAGAGAAGAGTGAGTGAGACGAGAGAAAGAGAGAGAGAGAGAGAGAGCCAACCGTCAACAGACTGGACCTGGGCCTGAGGCCTGCCGTCTGCTGCACGAGTGCGGCTCATGCGTGAGCGCGCCAACATAAGCCCTGCGTGGCTACATTGTGCGCGGGAGGCATCATTGCCACCGCGTTGTAGGGAAGGGCTGGGCGAAATATAAGAGCAATAAAGTGATAATCATTGTGTGATTATTTTCCCCTCTCCCTAGCGTTCTCCCAAACGTGACGATCGCGTCGAATCCCACGAAACAGGAAAAATTCTAGCGCATGCGAGGCGTTAGGTGTTGCGCACCTGTGTTGGGAGGCACAGCGTCGCAATTGGCATCCCTTGTGGGGAATCGCGATTATCAAAAGGGAGAGGAGAAGTGTTTTCGCGAGTGACAGTGAAAAGTGCGCGAAGTGTGAGTGACGGAAAGATGCGCAGCGGGCCACGAGGCAAGCTGCAGACGTCTTTCCGTGTAGAGAGAGACAGCGAGGAGTGTTCCGCGGACAGCCGTCAGCTGTTGAAGTCGTACGATGCTCGTGCGATGAATCAGCTGACGAAACGGCAACTCGTGGTGGGACTTGGAGTAGAGTCCAACGCTAAACGTGATAGCGTGGGGAGCTCTATCAGGTCCCAGCGAGATGTGCTGCCGCGCGTGCGCTCTAGCGACAGCGAGTCAGCCGACGGCGACGACTGGCACACAGTACGTCGTAAGCGTCGTCGGCGGGGCTCGCGAGTTAAGCTTGTCGACGAAAGTTGGAAGCGAGGAGACTCTTTGGTCTCGTTGTCGAGTGACAATAAGAGCCGAGAGAGATCTCCGAGGTTGAGCTCGAGTGAGAGACACAGTGAGAGTGCTGTGATTGCGAGTTGCAAAAGGCCAGGTTACTCGCTGTTGTCCGAAAGGACGATGGCAAGGACCGCGGCCAGCGCAACCTCCATCACAGTCAGTGATGTAGCCGAGGGAGATGTGTCGCGAGGAGGTTTGGGCTGCATAGACGTCAGCGTAGACAGCGGCTATGCGAGTCGAGTGAGTGTCGATCGCAGCGAGAGAGGCGCTCGTGTGAGAAAGTTTGAGGAGAGCGGACTCACTCTTGAGCAGGCGAGAACTCGAGTCTTCGAAGAGGAGCTTTCTGTAGCTTGGCGTGAAGCTTACGAGGAAGCCCTCCTAGAAGCTCGAGTGAAGCTGCAGGACGAGTTAGCCACGCTAGAGCATGAGCGGCGGCTGCAGCGAGTCCGTGAGGAGGCGAGAGAGGCGGCGCGAGAGCAGGTACGGGTGGAGGCGTCGGAACAGAAGCGCAGATTGGAGGAAGAGCGAATATGGCGAAAGCTATATTTGCGAACCCCAGTCAAAGCGACTGATCCAGTTCGCCCGGCTACCTTAAACCAGCTGAGAGGCAGACCATCTGTGCTCACGAGTGATCGTGATAACGCAGACAGAGTACTGCCAAAGAAAGAGCGCGAAACGGTGCGACGCCGCGTTTCTTGGGGCAACTCTGGAGGTCAGCCGAGAGTGCAACGGAGCTGTGAGAGCTCGGGAGAGGAGTCGGTGGAGGAGAGTGAGCGGAGAGAGAGAAGTGCGCCAAGAAAGAGACGGAGACAGAGAGGTTTGCTGAGCAGTGACAGCGAGCTCGAGGTCAACTTGAGCTGCGAGTCTAACTCAGCGAATCTGACGTCATCCGAACGCCGAAAGAGATCAGCCGATTCGCTCAGAGCTTTGGAGTTCCTGAAGCATTGGAACCTCCAGTTCTCGGGCGAGGGCGATCACGAGGAGGCGGAGGAGTTCTTGGATCGACTGAGTGAGTGCAGAGAGGGGTCAGCGGTATCAGACCATGTGCTGCTAGCGGTGTTGCCGTGCATATTCAAGGCACAGGCAAGCCGCTCGTATCGGGCGAAGAGAAAGAGCCTGCGAACATGGGAGACGTTCTGCCGGGCCTTTCGTCGCCGATACATGGCTCGATATTGTCAGGAGGATTTGGAGGAAGATCTGCGCAAGCGAACGCAGCATAGAGAAGAGAAGATCGCGGCGTATACCGCGAGTCTTCAATATCTTGCTTCGCGCTTTCGCAGACCTCCATCCGAATGCGAGTTGCTTCGCATCGCGTATCGGAACCTCCTTCCGGAGTACCGGAGAGCTATTGGCGATAAAAGCGTCAAAAGCTGGGAAGAGTTGGAGAGGTACGGCCGACGCTGGGAACGACTACGAGAGCTAAATAGCCGTTACGCACCTCCGCTACCAGCGGAGAAGATGCGTGTCCCTGGTGCGGCGTACAAGGAGGAAGGAGGGACCCAGAGAGCCGCTGCAGTCGAGAGGATAAAGCAGGCTGGCCCTGGAAGTGAGTTTCCTCCTGTCGAGGGTGAGGAGAGGACAGCGAGAGGAAAGAGAGCTAGCGTATGGTGCGGCCTGGTTCGACCGACCGCTAGTGCCGTGGCTCGAGGAGAGAGGCGAGGAGGTGGTGCGTGCTTCACCTGCTGCAAAGTGGGGCACCGGGCATTCAATTGCCCGGAGATGACCTGTTGGGTATGCCAGCGAAAAGGACATTCACGAAGGGAATGTCCTGCGCGTAGGCAATTGCCGCAGTCATCGTGCCAGCTGTGCAGACGGGTGAGCCACTCAAGTCTGTGCCTGGATTGCCGAATGAAGATGGCAAGGCCAGGTAAACAGATCGCTGAGGAAGGAAGAGGAGGGAGAGAGAGTTCGGGGAAGGTAGAGAAGCGAGGATGCGAGAGAGTAGAGTCGAAGAGATGTAGAGAAGAGAGGAAAGTATGGACCTGGGACCCAGTAAAAGGTTTAAGGCCAACTTCTCCGAGAGAGGAAGCATTGTTAAGGGGAGGGGATTGCGACGTTGCAAACGTCGCAGCCGCGTCGAGACGAGGAATCTCGTTCGATGCGGCCAAGCCCTGAGTGCGCGGAAGAAACAAGTGAGTCGACGTTGTTGTCGGCGCCGGCCTGTCCTCAAGTTCGGGGAACGGGCTAGCTAACCGTCATCGTCGACGCGAAAGTGAGCATCGTTGGCGCGAGAGCGAGCCTCGTCGGCGCGTGCGCTGATAGGTCTTTCGCATGTCGCGAGCCAATCAGCGGGCGCCGATGCGCGGCTTGCTATCCGCGCGGACTGGCAGCGAATCGGAAGCCAGCAAGAAGCGCGGGCCCGACGAGCACGAGAGGAGAGTGAGCGCGAGAACGAGCGGGGAAATCGGGGAGTTCTCTCACGACTGTCGACGGAGCACGTCGACGTTTGTGAGAGTTGAGTGCGTCCTCCTCTGTTTGTCGACCCGAGGTCGACGACTAGAGGAGATTGGGAGAGTCTCCCAAGAGTGTTCGAGAGTGCGCGTGTGTTTCAGGTGCAGCGCGTTGGCACTAGGAAGTGCCAACGCCCGGACGAGCCAGCGACCATCCTGAGGAGAGGAAGGAGGCCAGCCAATCCGCCACCAACATCCAAAGGACCAGGGCCGCCAACAACATCGGCGTGGGAGAGCCGAAGCCGCCAGCCGCCATCAGGTCCGGGAGGAGTCCCGGAGACGACGACGGGAGCACCGACGGACGTCCACCGGAAGCCGAGAGAAGAGAGCGAGTAAGAGAGAGAGAGAGAGAGAGAGAGAGAGAGAGAGAGAGAGAAAGCTGTGAGTGTGTGAGAGAGAGAGTGAGTGAGACGAGAGGGTGGTGTGCGCACACCTCGACGTCATCCACGCGCGGCGTCGAGCCAGCGTGCGCGACAGTGAGAGAGAGAAGAGTGAGTGAGACGAGAGAAAGAGAGAGAGAGAGAGAGAGAGAGAGACGAGAGAAAGAGAGAGAGCCAACCGTCAACAGACTGGACCTGGGCCTGAGGCCTGCCATCTGCTGCACGAGTGCGGCTCATGCGTGAGCGCGCCAACATAAGCCCTGCGTGGCTACATTGTGCGCGGGAGGCATCATTGCCACCGCGTTGTAGGGAAGGGCTGGGCGAAATATAAGAGCAATAAAGTGATAATCATTGTGTGATTATTTTCCCCTCTCCCTAGCGTTCTCCCAAACGTGACGATCGCGTCGAATCCCACGAAACAAGAAAAATCCTAGCGCATGCGAGGCGTTAGGTGTTGCGCACCTGTGTTGGGAGGCACAGCGTCTCAACTATGAGGCAATAAGAATCTTTTATCATCGTGTGGACTTAGAGCAATTTTTTCCTGTTTTTCAGTATGCACAATGTGTAATTTTGAACGAATATTACACTGCTCACGTTTTATAATAACAAGATCCTGAAGGCATTTTCGATAATCTTCAAACGTGATTGATTTTTTTACAACACTAGATTTTATACCTTTAGCTTTTTTCACTGTCGCGGCTCCATTAATCAAAATACTGTACATTTTGCTTCTTAAACCAATGAATTCTGTCATAATCTTGCCACAGCATTCGTCTTTCATCAATCCAGGAACTTTTTTATTAACACGTGGAATTCCAAACTGATTATTTTCATCATAATCAGAAGTATCAAATTTATGTACATCTTCTTTCATTATTTGATACATATCTACATCCTCAACTTCATATATTAAACTATCAGTATCCGTATACAGGAGTTTGCATTTTTCTCCAACTCGCTTTTTCATATATGAATAATGAAAATCATATACTAATGTTTTTGACAAATCTAGAATTGAGAGACCAACGTATATTGGTTTTTTGATTGTAATACTTGTCCTCTTCAGCTGTATGGCAACCAAATTTTGTAGCAATAAGAGCTTGGCTGCTAAATTATTTAGAATCGACATTTGGTCAGGATGAAATAGATAATATTTCTAAAAAAAAATAATGTATGTACATGTTTATATTGGAAATAAAGAAAAATAAGATAAAAAACAATGTTTAAATTGTTTCTTAGCTCTAAAAAATCGCTACCAATTCATAGCTTTATTTTTTTTTAAGAAAGAGGAATCTATATTATCAATAAATAATAATTTTTTTTATAAAAGAATAATAATTATTATGATATTATTAAAAGAAATGTCATTATTTTTTTTTTTTTTTTATGAAATAACGTTGAACAGAGTGGATTAAAGAGAAAGGAAGAAAAATGTATAGGATATTATTTTTATTTATTTATACCTTATTCTATTTTTCATACATCATCACAAAAAAAAAATAATAAATTTTTTTACATTACTTTACTAATTTGGTTTTTTTTTAAATTTATTTATTTATTTGGTTTTTTTTTAAATTTTGATACATCGATAGGATCAACTACAAATTCTATATCGATAATTCTCGGAACATTTCTTTGTTGCTGTTGTTGTGGCTGCTGCTGCTGCTGTTGTTGCTGATGTTGTTGCTGCTGTTGTTGTTGCTGCTACTGCTGCTGCTGTTGCTGCTGCTGTTGTTGCTGCTGCTGCTGCTTTTGTTGTTGCTGCTGCTGCTGCTGCTACTGTTGCTGTTGCTGCTGCTGCTGCTGTTGCTGCTGCTGCTGCTGCTGCTGCTGTTGCTGCTGTTGATGTTGCTGCCGCGGTTGCTGCATGCCACTGCTACTGCTTTGTTTCTTCAAACTAAGCAGCCCGCGACTTGACGGCTTCTCAGTTTTTAAATCACCTAAAGAAAAAAAAAAAGATTGTAAAATAATTAATTATATAAAAAAAAAAATTATTATGAATTAAAAAACTCACCATCCAATTTTGTTTTTTTTTGGAATAGGTTTTAAATTTCTTATGCTCCTCACCGAGTTGCATGACTCGCAACTAGATGAGGTGCTGCTACTGGAGCTCGACCTCTTCGAGCTTGTCCTCTTATCCGCCGGACGACTGGGCCTAGTAGCCGCTGATGTGCTAGGTCCAGCTGAAGGCCCCTCTCGGCGGGCAGTACTGGACGACGAGCTTGAACTCTCTCGGCGGGGATAGCTGGGTGAAGAGCTGGGTCTCTTTCGACGGGCAGGGTTGGGCGAAGAGCTTCCTGGCCTAATCCCTTCATATAATTGCTGCATAGCAGCAAGTGGTGGCAGCGATGACACTAAAAAAAATGGAAAAAAAAATTTGAAAAAATTATTTTTTTTTAATTTTTGAATTATGAAAAAATGAAAATAATTATTTTCTTACGTGTATTGATTGCCTCCATGGCCCAGGAGACATGCTCCAACATCATAAGTAATATTGGAGCGTTGGCAATTAGCCAACGAATCCTATGTTGCATCGTTCTGATGCTATTCCTACTGCTGCTATTCCTACTGCTGCTGCTGCTGCTGCTGCTGCGACTTCCTGTAGTCCTCTTGGCTGACATTTTACTGCAGGTTAAATTTTGAAACCGAAAATTGTACTGACTAACCGTAACCTACGGTGGGCTATTTATTGCGAAAACAGCAGCTTCCCTTTCCACAGCATTTTTTCTAAAGTCCTGTGATTGGTGTAAAAGTTTTCTCTCCTAATTTTTGAAAAACACACCTCCTCACAGCAGTCCAACACGTTGATGCCTGTGCGCACAGCCTCTTTGCCCACAGCTCTGGCACCGGAAGCGATGTACGGAAGAATTTTGCGAAATAAACCTCCGAGCCATGCACCTACACCTCGTTCGCGCTGATACGTTGAACCGGAATAGACGTGTCTCACTCCTCCTCCGCCTACTTGCTCGTCGTAGTAGCGTATGTAGTGACTCATCGTGACTTAGCGTTGCTCTCTCTCTCTCTCTCTCTCTCTCTCTCTCTCTAGCGATTACGTTTAAAGTGAAGCGTAACCGTAAGCGTTCCATATTCGAATGGTATTCGCACTCCGTGCTGATCCCTTATATCTATGACGATCGAGCGAAAACTGTGATGTAAAAGCGGAATATAATGAGCAGGTGCAAAATGTCTCACGATATTACTGCCAAATTTGTACTTTGCACTGTCCACGGAAACTATACGCAGTAGAGCAGCTTGAGTGTCGCCGACAGTGTGTGGCTCGCATACATCCGTGTACACGTAGAGCTGATCGGGTATAGCTCGGGAAAGCGATGCTCGTCTGTTTCCTAGCGCGACTACACGGCCCATTGACAATGTGACAAAGGTGCCGTTTTTTCGCCGAGTCTCGGAATCTTCGAAACCGAAAATACGTCAAATTTTTTCGTTAAACGTTATCTGATGCTGATCATCGCAGGCACACTTGCGCTGTAGCATGTAGTAGCCCTTTTGAAAGGGTGCAACTTCGAGACGCAGATGATCGTGAAAGGCGGCTGATTTATTTATTTCGTTGGTTAGTTGCTCGATCTTGTCGTAAATACCGTGCGGAAAAAAATGCGTTTCCTGCTTTGCCTTTTCCGACTGTTTAAACGTGTAAAAGGCCTCCGATTCTTGAATGTGCACGACAGTGCTCGGCACGTGAATTTCGACGAGCGCAACGGACCAATTTCCGCTGAGTCTGAGCTCGCGCGAGAGCTGCGTTGTAAAGCTGCTGGTGGCGTTTTCGTTGTAGTACGTCATACTGCTGTTGCTAGGGAGAACTAGGTAAAAATCGTTCTGGTCCATTTTAAAATTTTTTGTACTTCAGAGGCTTATCCACGAGTTGAATTTGTCCGGATAGCCAGCCCACTTGACGAGTAGCTGCTTCTTCGAGCCACGACCCTTTGTACGAATTACGCGCTCTATTTTGAATTGCTCAGCAGCGTCCGACATGCGTTTCGTGCCAACATGAGCGAGCTCCTCGAGATAGAAAAAGCCGTCAATCTCCTCGTCGTTCAAATCTTCCAGGATAAACGTTGGTAACTGCTGTCTGTTGGATATGCGCTTAATCATGAAAACTTCCTCGCTAAAATTTTTTTCGTATCCCTTCTCGAAAGTATTTTTTGTGCGACTAATGCGTACGTAAGATCCGGGCTTGTATTTATTGATTACGCCTGACGCCATCTTTTCGCGATTCTTGTAAGTCGATTGCAGACGAGCTCTTTTCGCTAAATTTTCGCGCGCTTTTGCAGCATTGTAGATGCTCACGTCACAGGGTCGCATCTTTGGCATCTTTGTACCGCTGTGTTGCGTATGATTGTAAGCCTCGATGATTTTCTGCACCACGTCGATGTAACGTTGCGTGTTATTGCGTGAAAAGTATCACCACATTCTTTCGCGTATAGTACGGTTTTCGCGTATAATACGGTCTTTCCACTACAGCCGCTTTGATATCGGGGTTTCGATCTGTACGGAATTTTATGTCACGTTTTTTCAAAAATTCCTGAAACGTCGAGCCTACAAACTCCTTACCCTTGTCGGATTGCAAGAGTCGCGTCCCGCAGTTTTCACACGACTCGTTTGGCGGTTATGCTGCTGCTGCTGACTGAACGTTTTGCATGCGCGAAAACATATCTTCGGGCACGATAATCATTTTTCTCGCACGATCCATTTTAGTCTTCCGTTGCTGCTGCTGCTGCTGCTGACTTTGAATTGAATAACTTTGAGACAAGAGCCCCGATAATAGGTGCGAGTAGACCGGCAAAAAAGCACCACCGTGCTGTACGAGAACACGTTTCTTCTTCTGCCAATCGCTGACAGATTTCTTATTATTGCAAATAGTCAATTTTCTCAGCACGTTTTTGTGCTTTTTGAGTCGTCGTTTATGCGAGTCTTTGATTTTGATCACACCTTGCAAGATAATCAAAGCGCACTCGCATATGCAACGTACGAGTCTCTTGTCGGCTGTGCGTAAAAAAGCCGTGCGTTGTTGGCCGTCCGTGTGACAAAGAGCGTTCAGTACAGCTACTCGTTTTCTGTTGAAATGCTTGGTGTCGAGCGTAGCCACGACGGGTATACAACAGCCAGCCTGTTTCTTCTTCATCGATGTTGTTGGCGCCATAGCTTCTTGCCTACTGTCTATGCCGAGAGCTCTGCACGCCTATTTTGTATTTTCACTTTTTACCGAATTTCGGCACATAGGCGTACTGAATATCGTCGCTTGGGAATATACACGTGCGAACCCTATACTCGTTCACGGTCGCTTGAGTTAGATCGAGAAAAAGATACGAGTGAGGTCCGCGCGTAGCGTCTATGTAAGCCTCCTGCAGAAACCTCGGATCTTCCGGATAAATTTGTCGCGCGAGATGCCGAATCTGAGCTCTGTCGCGAGGATTTTTAAATATAACAAGATACTTTGAATTTAAACTTATGTCGCGCTGAGACTTTCCCTGGTGAAAAATATTCTGCGTCACCAGAAAGACCGACAAATTCAAATGATGAGACGAACGCGAGAACAAATCCAGAACTATATCGTTCGATGATTCTCGCATCAAGTCGTCGAGAATCAGTAATTTTTTCTTTCCCCTATCCACGTAGAGTAATCGCTTCGCTGCGGAAGTCCCTCTCGAAACTCGATAGGTACAGCAGCACTCCCGCCAACTTTGAATTCACTGCGGTACGTCTCTTGCCACTCGGTATAGTAGAGCAGAACCCTGTCGAAGTGAGCATCGCACATCTCCGGCAGATGCTCGAGAAATTTTTTCAGAAACCAGCTTTTTCCAGCTCTTGTCGGTCCTGCTATGCACGCCGTAAAAAGATGCTTCCAACGCGTATCTTTCTTATAGACTAAAGCGCTCTCTTCCCGTAAAGCGCTTTTTATTAATATTATTTCTCGATCCCCGGGCGGCGGCGGGCGCACGGGCCGCGTATACGCGTGTATTCTCGCGGGCCTCGTATACGCGTATACTCACGCGCGGGTCGCTTATACGCGTACTCACGCGGGCCGCGTATCCGCGTATACTCACGCGCTGGCCGCTTATACGCGTATATTAGCGGCCGCATCCGCGGACGAGCCGTCTTTACGCGTGCATGTACGGCTCGTCTGTAAGCGTGCGATGATGAGTGGATAAAGGAGAGAGAGAGAGAGAGAGAGAGAGAGAGAGAGAGAGAGAAGGATGTTATAATTACAAGAAACATTTTAAGATTTTTTTTTTTGTTTTTTTTATTATAAATATATTTAACATAACGCAGAACAATATTTATTACTTAAAAACTAGTACAAAAACGAAATTTTTAATTTTACTTTTTTTTATTTACATACTATACTTAACTTTTGTAACCGTACGGGAGCGATAACCCGGGAGTAACATACCTACGCTTTTTTAGAACTATGCTACACGATTTGACCTCTTCTCGCGTGACAACAGTGTGGTCTGGCACTCTTTTAATAGAATTAAACTTAAGATTAATTCTATTATATACTAATTAATGCATTCGTTCTCTTCATCAGACTCAAAATAATTTTCAATCATACTCTTAATGCTAGGATAATTTATTCTCAAAGAATTCGAGAAATTTAGCGATATACCCTTGACTTTACATTTTTCGGATACCTCGCCAGTTCTCGAATTCACGGTTCTGAAGCCATAAAATTTCGGACCGCCTGAGAGGAAGCTCGTGATAAACGTGCCTTCGTCGAGCTCGTCGGTCATATCGCCGAGCAACGAGCCTAACGGGGGCCTGTATTCTTGTGCGTTTTGATCGTTGCACACAAATATGCACGAATCAGTGTCGCAGTACAGCGTTCGCTTGCCGAGCTTCTCCAAATATACTGCCATATGACAAATATTTCAGTTATAGTGTAGCCGAGTTCGATGGCTTTTCGCAGCTCATCCGCCACCCAGGTTCCGCTGAACTCGCGCTGGCTCGCATCCGTGTGACAACAATCGCTCTGCCGCATAGAAAACATAAAGATACTTTTTCGCTGAAGCATCATTTTTTATCGGCTGTATAAAACAGTGCTGATTATAGCCGTGTGTCGACTTGCAATGTCGACACCAATTTTTGCCGCACTCGTGCTTACCGCGCTGCCAGTTCACACTTTTGCAGCAGGTACCGCAAATCCGCAGCACATCGCACAACCGCTTGTTCTTCGTTTTGTAGTTGCGAAAACATACATGATTTATTGCAACTGATGTCAATTTTGATAAAAATTCCAGGAATTTTGATAAGAAACATTAGGAGTGTGAGTCGCCTTGTGATACTTGAGAATCCAAGAGACAAGTGAGGTCGAGGAAGAAAGTCTTTCTTCCTCAATAGCCGTTGACACGAGCGGGATTCAAAACAACTCCCTTTGTATATTGAAATGTGAGAGTGAGAGAGAGGACCGAGGAATGAAAAGGACAGAGAGAGAAAACGGTCGCAGCACTGGTCAAGCGAATGACCAGCCCTGGATAGTGCTGCCGCGACGAAAATACGTGCGACCGAGTCGCGCTTGCTCCATATCACAAAAGCGCGGCGCGCGCAACGCGAAATTCAAACATTCCCAAATAGTTTCTAATCTTGATAAACTTGATCTTAGTATGAAAAAATGTAGCTAATAGATAAATAATTGTTTTTATAGAAGAAGGATCTAAGCCTATATTTGATCGGGAGGAAATAAAACAGTTTGAATCTAAGTCAATCGAACAACATCGGACAATTCGAGATGTTAGAAAAAACAATTTAGGTAAGATGATTTTGATAAATTATATATTAAATATTGAAAGTCAATTCCGAGATTTACAATATTTTTCAATAGTTTAAAAAAATCGGTCATTTGTTAATATTTGTTGATAATAAAAATGGTTTGTTTGCTTGTTATAGTGGAAAAATCAACATCATATACCAAACGCCGATCTGTGTCGTTAAGTCCTCGCCGGCATCGAAGTCCTAGTCCTCGTGCTGACTCTAATACATATACTCACCGGTCAAGGTTTGTACAAAAACAAAATGGAATATTGTTTTTATTAATCTCCTTTATATTTATTACTTTTTGCACTTAATTTCCCAATTTATTTATAAGTGTTTATGTCTGTTGAATTTAATGCAATTTTACGTATGAAAATATTCAAAAAAATTTTCTGCTATTCATTAAACTGTTATGGACGAGTTTGTGAGACTCTTCCTCAACAAAGCAATATTTATTTTTTTTTGTGAGTTCAAAAGGGCTTGGGCAGCTATACAGCTGTCGGACAACCACATAGACTCTGAGGATATGTGTCTGCCCCCACGACCGACTCTCTATTCTCTCTCTCTAGTGTGTGTGTGTGTATTTGCGCGGAGCTCCTTTTCTTAGTAACTTGTTGGGATGCTTACCTTGTTCCCTCTGGTTTGATGCTAGGGATGATGACGAGGAATGTTCGTCTATACTCCTTGGCTGACAATCCAATTCGGTTGGACCAATTGAAGTTCTAATTAATTATAGTGTTGTTGGGAATCAATTATTGCTGCACTTTAATTTTTAACTTTTTATTCGCTTTGAATCTGAGTGAATAAAATCTAAATGACAAAATTTGACGAAAAATCTAAATGACAGCTTACTTCCCCTCGGTCGCGCTACAACGTGGGTGCTTGTTGCACTCGTTAGGCCTTACGGGACCTGGCAACTAGTTACGCACCGAAGTTGCAACGCAGCTCCGCATGCGTGGCCCTGTCTATCGGCGGGGAAGTTGCTTAGGTCAGCGAGATTCTTGGCCACTTGATACTTTTGTGGCTTTGAGTCTCGCTATGCCTTTTTCACGTGTGGAACTTTCTCGATCTTATATTTGAAATTATTATTTCAAATGCGAGATCGGGAAAGTTGTCACGTAACATCCTCCCCCCTTGAGAACGTTTCTCGTCCTCGAGAAACAATCGTGACGTCGTTAATCGGTGGTATGTGGTCCCGTAAGTGGAAGTTGTTCGTTTATATTGTTATATCTTGTGTCATATTTGTATGAATGGATAAGAGTTGCAATTAAAAACTTAATTTGGTATAAAAGTATAAAAATATGTTATTTATTTATTTATTTTTTTTTTTTGGGTCCCCCTACTTTTGGTACCATTTTACAATAAACCGTAGTATAACTTGCTATGTAAAAAAAAATATTAAACAATAATGATGGGATGAATTTTTAGTGTGGTGTGTCTGATAAGTATGTTTCTTGTATTATTATCACATCAGGTGATGTGGAACCTTCTCAGTCAGCTTGCCCATCTTCTGTGGATGTGTTGTCTTCTTTTGCTTTTTCTTGGTCCCCTGTGCAGTTTTCTGAGTGAGCGTCCATGTGTTGGTATTGTATATACTTGCCACATTCTTTATGCTGCTTTAGAACACTACCATTTTGTATTTTACATACAAACTAATGGTCCTCTTTATTTCGAACGTCGCACATTTTTCCACAGACACTGTGTTTCTTCCTTTGTTGTGTTTCATTCTTCTTGATGTGTCGCGGTGATGCCCATCTCTGTTTGAATTTTTCATTGCAATGATCAATTGCTATCTGGGCATCCTCCTTGTGGAGTGTATGAAGGCTAGGTATTTTCTGAACTGTGTATTGGGTTCTTGCTTCTTTTTTTTTCGTCTTCTTGTGTTTTCTCGTCAATTATCATTACTTTGATTCTTGGCAAATTGTCATTAATTTCCTTTTCAATCATCTCTGGAGGATTTCTTGACAAGGCGTCGGCATTCTTATTTAGTTTTCCAGGTTTGTATTTAAATGTGTATTCATAACCTGTGAACCTGAACATCCATCTCATAAGTCTTTGTCCAGGGTCCTTCCTGCTGTGCATCCAATTTAGAGGTTCGTGGTCGGACACCAGTGTAAATTTACGGCACAATAAGTATGGTCTAAACTGATGTAGAGCATATAGTACCGCTAGGCATTCCTTCTCCGTTGTGGAATAATTCCTTTCAGCTTTGTTTAGTGCCCTCGATAAATATTGGACTGGGTGGTCGAATCCGTCCTTTTCTTGGCTCAAGACTGCTCCAATCGCATAATCTGATGCGTCAGTGGTTAGTGTAAACTCTTTATCGAAGTCTGGGAATTGTAAGATGGGTTCTTCCATGAGGCACTGCTATAATTTTTCAAAACTTTGTTGGCACTTCTCGGTCCAGTCGAACTTCACGCTCTTTTTCAATAAGTCATTCAAAGGTTTTGCAATCTTGGCAAAATCTTTAATATACTTCCGATAATAGCCAAACATTCCAAGTACTTCCCTTATATTCTTTGCGTTTTTGGGTGTGGCTAACTTAGCTATTGCTGCTACCTTCTCTGGGTTTGGTTCCACGCCTTTTGCGCTGAGTATGTGTCCCAAGAACCCCACTTCCTTTCTGAAGAATTCAATTTTGTCCGGTTGTAGAACTAATTTTGCCTCCCTCAGTCTTTGCATTAAATTTCTAATTCTACCTTCGTGTTCTTGTAGGTCTTTGCTATAAACGATGATGTCGTCTAAATACACAAGCATCTCAATATTCTGAAGTCCTCTCAGTACTTTTTCCATTAGTCTTTGAAAAGTTGCTGTAGCATTTTTCAAACCTTCTGGCATTCTAGTGTACTCATAATGTCCATTGATTGTGGTGAAAGCGGTTTGTAACAGTCTTCGGGTGCCATTGATATTTGTTGAAAACCGCTTGCTAAGTCGAATATGGAAAAGTACGTTGCACCTCCTAATTGATCCATGATATTCGCAATATTCGGTAATGGGTATGCACCTCTGATTGTTTTTTTGTTTAATTCTCTAAAATCAATCACCATCCGCCTTCTTGGGTTTCCATGACTATCGGGTTTCTTTGGTACGATCCATATTGGTGAGTTGCAAGGTAAGTTAGATTCCCTTATGATTTTGTCTCTATGCTTCTTGGTTACACTGTCTCTTACAACTTGCTTGTGTTGCGGCGGGTGTCGGTACTGTTTGGTGTTTATTGGCACATCATTCTCTAAATGTATGTAATGCTGGATCATATGAGTGTATGGTAGTTTGTCACCCGGTAATAAGAATCGATCCAGATACTCTTCAATTATTCGGTCCACTATGCTTAATTCCATTCGATTCAGATGGCTTCTTCTTATGGCTTCTTTTATGTTCTCTAGTCGTTTCATATCGTCTATTATTGCATTACCGTCAAATTCACTATCCGTTTCTTGCAGGAAGTCAGGTCCAGGGTGGAAAGGTATTAATTCTTTCGGGTCAACTTCTATTGTTATGTCTTGTTCACTAGTGTTGATGGCCATTATTTTGCAAGTGTTGTTCATGTTTGTCACTACCCCTTCACCTATGAAGAGATTTTCGTTCCCTGTGTCAATTCTTGGTATGTACCCTTCTTTCAGTTTGCTTTTGATTAAATTGATTTGTATCACTTGTCTGCTTCTTGCTTTTATTGTACTAGTGACATTTAGCGCGCTCCGCGCGCCCAACATTATGATCTATATGAGAAATATATATTAAATATAAATGAATAATTAAAATAATTCAATTCTGACGACAATCAGCATCTGGTGTATAAGAGACGTTCATTCTTATTTACATACCCCACATGAACTCCAACAACACTACATATGCAATCTTAAATATCACAAAATCTAATGATTTTAAATTTTCAACATGTCTCACCCTTTTTTACTCCAGTTATCGCATGCCCCATAGAAAAACATTTTTTCCACTATTTTTGTCTCGGTATCTGACACATGAATTACTTAAAATTTATATGGTAAATAGTTCTTATTACTCTCTATTATCATGATAGTTTTTAAACAGGGTTTCCCTGTTTAGTTACCAAATTATAATAAATTAAAAAAAATTTCGAAAGCAATCAAATCTTAAATAACTTAAAATCTAATTGACCTATTGAACATCAGCCCAAAGAACGTGATCAAGATACCATATAAAATACTAAATGAATCTAAAATTGTAACTTGATTCATGCCCTTTTACTTCAATTATCGTGTTCCGTAGAAAAACGATATTTTCAGTAAGAAAGGAAGCAAAAAACTTACCATACACCCATAAGATTATTTAGAATGATTTCAGCTAACTCGAGTAATAAAAGGATAAGTCCAATTTCAGCTTTTAACATTTTCAAAAACTTATTATATCAGATATTTCTGATCCATATAGTCAATAAGCTATTAAAAAGTGAAATCATGTAAAATCTTTGATACGCGTACTTTTTAGTCTCACAAAATTTCATTTTTTCAATAGCTTATAGACTATGGATCAGAACTATATGATATAATATGTTTTTGGAAATGCTAAACACTGAAAAATAAATTGAAACTGGACTTATCCTTTTATTACTTGAAATAGCTGAAATCATATTTTTAACCAATTGCCGAACAAAGCCAAAATTTTCAATTTTTATTGTAACGGATTCTAAATCATTTCGATTGATCTTATGAGTGCAAAGTAAGATTTTTTCATAAAGCTGTTATATAAAATCAGTTATTGTTCTCAAATAATACAAGTGCATATACCAAAACAAATATAACAGTATACTTCTATTTTATCAGAACAATTTTGTTATGGTTTAACGCATGTACATTATTTGACAGAAATCGCTTTAAAACTATAATTTGATATCTTATGATGTTATTTCTTTGTAAAAATAAGTTTGGACTGATCAGAAGTGATTTTAATTATTGTCTTAAAAAAACTCACCACAAACCCATCAGATCATTCAGAATAATTTACAAATGAGCTTAAATAAAAATTGAAAATTTTGGCTTTTGTCGGCAAATGGTCAAAAATATGATTTCAGCTAATTCAAGTGATAAAAGATTAAGTCCAATTTCAACTTATTTTTCAGTTTTTAATATTTCCAAAAATATATATCATATAGTTCTGATCCATATAGTGTATAAGCTACTGAAAAACAGAAATCATGTAAAATCTTTGATACGCGTACTTTTCATACTCATTAATAAGTTACAGAGTATGGATCAGAACTATATGATATAATATGTTTTTGAAATGTTAAAAACTAAATAATAAGTTGTAATTTGACTTATACTTTTACCACTTTAATTAGTTGAAATTATATTTTAGATCATTTTCCAACAAAAGCCAAAATTTTCAGTTTGTATATAGTAACTGATTCAAAGTCATCGTTCTAAATAATCTTATGGGTACGTAGTAAGATTTTTTTGTAAAGCAGTTTTGTAAAAGCAGTTGTCTCCTCAAATAATATACATGCATGTACCAAAACAAATATAACAGCTGCTTAATTTTGTAAAATTTTTGCAAATTCCTATTAAAGCGCTTGATAGTATTTCCATATTCTTTGAGAACAAAACATTTGTATATTCTAAACTGACAATGGTTTTATATTAGGCACGCACATATAATATATATTTATTTATTTATGTGTTATAGTAGAAAGTGCTTCTCACAAAAACTACAAAAGTAAATTATGCTGTTTTTATTTTGAGGCTATAACCTCAAACTAAAAATATAAACCGAATTACAATTAAAACTATAATTAACAGCAAAAGTTAATGATATTCATTTTCATTTATGTTTTTTTTTAACACAATAGTAATAATAATTAAGAACATAATAACGCAATTTGTTTTTTTTTCTAAACAAAACTCTAAAATCCCATCGAAAATCTAAAATTTAAAATTTTGCGCCTTTTTTCAGGCCACCAATTAAAACTCGTTTTAGTCGGCTTCACTTTTCTCTGTTCTCAATTTTAAGGAGGATTATGTTTTTTTTTAACACAATAGTAATAATAATTAAGAACATAATAACGCAATTTGTTTTTTTTTCTAAACAAAACTCTAAAATCCCATCGAAAATCTAAAATTTAAAATTTTGCGCCTTTTTTCAGGCCACCAATTAAAACTCGTTTTAGTCGGCTTCACTTTTCTCTGTTCTCAATTTTAAGGAGGATGTGTTACCTTTCCTGGGGTTGGTTTTGTTTCCTTGATGATTCTTGGTTCTATTATCTCATTCACCTCTTCACTCGCAGCTTCTACTTTTAGTACCTCGTTGGCCTGTTTGCATCGGTATCCCCCTTTTAGGTTTTTTGGATTGTGTTCTTCTTCATTCATGTCCTATGAACGGTATTGGGTGCATCACATCTCCGCTTATCATTAGCGCGTTCTTGTAATAAGATATCACTGCTTCTTCTTTCTTTAGGTAATTACGTCCTAGCATGCCATCAAATGGTATTGGAAAGTCATCTGACACTATTTGGAATTTTACTGGGGTACCTTTCATGTCCAAATATATTGATGCATATGTCTGTACAGTTTGGTTTGTAATTCCTCCTAATTCTCTGGCATCAGCAGTGCAAATGGGCATGTCATCATCTAAAACGTTTGTCTTAATCAAGTTTACGGTGGCTCCATTGTCAATCATGAATTCCACCCATGGTTTAGTGGTTCCAACTGGTATTCGTATTCTCACTGCTGTGGCCTTGTCGTCCTCCCAATCAACATTTTGAGATCCTTTACAGTTTGTGGAGCACATTCTTGACATTTCTCTAGTTTCGTCAAGATTGCCATTACTGGTGCCTTCGGTTGGTTGTTGTTTGAATTTTGTGGATTCGCACTTTTGTTCTCGTTGTATGTTTGTAGCTGTTCCTGATAATGTTGCTGGTCCGCATTTCTGGGCATTTGTTGATTCTGGGCTAGGTTGGTTCCTTGGTTTTGCCTCATATAGCCTTGGTTTTGGCTTGCCATCCTGGGATCGTGGCGAGCCCCTTGATAGTTTAAATTACTTCTCTGGGCCTGATTACTATGTTGTTGATGGTTGTTACGCCAATTAGTTTCATTTCTCCTGTCAGGATATTAAGGCGTGTCGTAGTATCTTCCAGTCTCGTGATCAAATATCTGTTGGTTGCCTCTATTTCCGTTGCTATTCCAAGCTTGCCAATTGTTGCGTGGTTGCTGCCCATTATTATAGTTACGACTGTGACTTTCTCGTCCCCCTTGGTGACCGTAATTATTCTGGTACCCTCTTCCTCGATAATTGTTGCCTCGATAACCGTTCTGATAGTTGTTCTGAGGGAAATGATTTTGAGGTTCATTTTGTTGCGGTCTGACGTACGTTCTATCATTCACGTAACCTACGTATCTGCGTTATTTTGCGGGTTATTCTGATAGCGATTTTCATGCCGATATCCCCCATAATGACGATAATTGTCACCGTTTTGTGGTCCATTGTAACTATCTTGATTGCCATAGGTTCTCATTCTCCCTCGGTATGGTCTCGAGTCTGGGATTATTTTGGCTTCCATCCTCGTTTCTAGTCGTACTGCTTCTTCATAAGCTTCTCGCAAATCATTGGGTTTGCTGTAGTCTACTCGCTCACCTAGATTTGCAGGTAAACCCTTGATGAATATGTCCACTGCTAAAGTTTCTAGTGGTGCCATCATTTCATTCCTGAATTCTTCTCCCTTTTCTTCTTTTAACGCATTTTTAGCGCTGCTTAATAGTACGTTGATTTCATCATAAAAATCGCCCACTGTGTCTTGTTCTCTCATTCTTACGGTCTGTATCTTGTTATTGTAGAAACTGAAATTTCTTCCGGGTCCAAATCTCTGTTTTAGGTGTTGTATTAGATCTTCTATACTTCTTATTGATTTGTTGTTCAAACTTTTCTTGGCCGACCCAGTTATTTTGTGTAGGGCATGTTGCAGGAATTGCGGTTTGATCGGATCACTGACCAATTCGCTGGCATTCCTCATATCTTGTATATAGTCCCGGAGGTTCATTTTTCCATCAAAAGTCGGGATGCCACTTATGCAGTTCATAAGTGCAAAACTATTTGCCATGGTGCTCATTAGAAGCATGCTACTCCTCCATTCGCTGATGGATCACTGCTTGAGCCATTGCCCGTCATTTCGAATAAATAGTGTGTGTTTTCCAGATAATCTAAATAGTTACTCGTGTCCCCGATAGACTTGGGTTTACTCTTATGGTATTTGGAATTGTTTAAAATACTCTCTGTTACTCGGACCTTCTTCCTCTTGCTCAATTAGTTCTTGATCAGTTGTAGAATCTTGCTTAATTTTCTATTCTTTTATCTGGATGGCTATATTCTGATATTTAAATTTCCCAGAGTCCAAAGGGAAGACTAATATTTAGAATTCAAACCTTGCTAATTATCTTACTCTGAAATGAAAATCCTAAAAATCGTTAAAACGTTTAAGAAAAATCAAAAAAATTAAAAAGAAACTTATTTATTTGATTAATTATTAATTAATAAAATTAAAGTTATTAAAATAAATTTAAATTATCTATTTACTTTATTATTAATTAATTAATATTATTATAAAACCCCAAAAATGCTAATCCTTTGCATTCACTATTCGAATCGCGCGCCCACCCAAAATGGCTGCCGCGCGCGCTCTCTGTTTGTGAACCCTATCTCGACTTGACCGCGTCAGTTACGCGTCTAATGGTTGCGCTCGCACGTATGCAACTGCGGCCGCGTTCACTCTGAATAAACACGTGCTGTCGGCTGCTATACTATGCTACAATGACTAACCTCATTAGCCTCGCGTCGCGTTCTTTCCTTTCCAATTGTTATTACTGAACTGCGGTAAAAATGCTGCGCACGTGTAATCTGTCGATTCGATAGTGTGTCCCCTACCTGTGGCAGTGTTTTCTAGCAAATTTTATTGGCATATAGCAAACCGTGTAAATCATGGGACTCTCTATTCCAGCTAGTGTAGCCTGCTGCTGTTTATCAATCAGATAAGTTTTGTCACCATATAACTAAGTGATGTGATTTATGTCACCTTAGGACTTGTTGCTTTGTGTTTAGTGTGTGTGTTATCTTTGTTGCAGGCGCGTTCAATGTGAGGGAAAAGGCGTATGCTACCAAAGCTGGCTTGTATACTCACACAAGGATGACGGTATATAACATCTAGGTAATGTTTTGGGCATTAAATATAATCAGGAGTCTCTCTGGTTGAAGTTACACCAGGATTTATCAAGTTCAATCTAATCGTTACATTAATTGTCAAAATTTGTCCGGATTCTGAACATTTATACTGTCACGTTGATTAAATTTTTAAATTATACCCTGAAAATGGTTCACCGATTCTAGCTTGACTGAGTTTCTTTGCTTGGAATAAAAAACCTTAGCCTCTCTGGCTTTAACCTCGAAATATTTGTTCTTAGCTTTGTTGCGTTTATTGAAAACTCAAAGGTAACCTTGGAAAATGAAAATTCTCGTTCACAAATGTAACTATTTGTTTTAATGTATGCTTTTCAGACTTCATGAACATTAGTCAACAACGTCACATTGGTCCAGGAGGTCTTGTTTTGGAGCATAAAGCCGAAGTTCAGGCTATTCTATTATTCAAACTCGTCCACCAGTACCATGCGACAAAGTTAGAGACTTTTGGCGGAAGATCCACTGAGTTCGCGAATTCTAAACCAAGTGAAAGATGCTAAAATGTTCTGACATGTGTTGTGCTCCTATTTAGTGTCTGCCAGTGTACGACAAAAGTTTGTGTAAAGTGAAGCGATGTGTTATGTGTGTGGACTAGTGAGCAGTGCAATTCTACGTTTCTCTTGATCTTTCCTAATGCGAGAAATAGAATTTTGTAATAATTTTGCTCTTAATTTAAAAAGTGATTTTGTACTTCTTGAGATGTTATACAAAGTGTTTTCAATTGTTGATTTTATGTGTAAACTTTTGTGTTCGACCACGAGTGCTTCTATTCCAATGTTGAATATTCAAGGCGACATGTGATAAACCTTTGAATCGGATTCCAAGTGATTTTAAAATTTCTCTTTTTCCTTTAAAAATTTGAATATCTGTGTAATGGGAAACAGTGTATCGCATCTATATTTCAAATCTGGTTCAATGGCTCCAATGTTTTTCAAAGTGCGTGTAGTTTTAAAATTGTGCTAGTGGTGTATTATGCTGTTCATGTGAAATTTTCAGTGATTGCAATCATTTGTGTATATGGGGATTTTGTACGAATACTTCAAAGTGCTGCCTATATGGGCTTCCCTTTTTCCTTTTATTTTTAAACTTCAACTAGTGAGTTTGACTTTACCCATTTGTTGTCAGTCGCACTCTTTGCTAGTGAACCAAACCATCCTTTTTTTTTCTTAAAAATGACTTGCGATACCAATTCTGATTTTTCTTTCTATTGTAGGAGATACACCTCTGATCCTGGGTATTCAACTTTCACTCTATTCGTGAAGATTGTATTCCAGCACCAGAATACCTGCGTAGTGGCACGCTCCAGTTCGACTTTGGCTGGGAAATGCCAATGATTTCCTTATGTTTGTTGACCAGATTAAGGTGTGTATCATTCACATATATTGTTTTCGGATGTATTTCTTTGCTTTCCACATATGTATAAAAAAACTAACGGGCCCTTCTCTCTAAAAGTGACACAACTCTACCCATTTATTGTGGCCTGTGCTGCATAAATTTTATGTAAATGTGTAAAGTGCGTTTTTGCATCAAAATTATAATTTCCCTTTTTTTTTATTGTTATTACATGGCGTTTATTCGCAATCTGCAATTCTGCCTGCCTTATTATTATTGTTTTTTAATTTCCTTTTTTTTACACGTTTTTTCTCTTTCTTAGCAGGTCACTTGGAAAACTAGAGAGCAACAAAATGATTTTAATTGTGGAAAATCTGAAGCTTCCAAAATGCCCGCCCCCTTTTCACTACGCACGCACGTTGGGCTGCGCAGAGCGTCCGACGCCAAGCTATCCAAATGACGCTTCGACTCGAGTATGCGCGCCGTTTGAAATTCGTGTGTGTGTGTGTATTTGCGCAGAGCCCCTTTTCTTAGTAACTTGTTGGGATGCTTACCTTGTTCCCTCTGGTTTGATGCTAGGAATGATGACGGCAATGTTCGTCTATACTCCTTGGCTGACAATCCAATTCGGTTGAACCAATTGAAGTTCTCATTAATTATAGTGTTGTTGGGAATCAATTATTGCTGCACTTTAATTTTTAACTTTTTATTCGCTTTGAATCTGAGTGAATAAAATCTAAATGACAAAATCTGAGTTGAGAAATCGAAGGTCCGTCGGCTTCGTCGCCTGATCACGGATTGATTGGGAGTAGCGTGGTTCGACAGCGTTCGGAAGAGGTTCCGGACTCATTAGGCCTTACGGGGCCTGGCAACTAGTTACGCACCGAAGTTGCAACGCAGCTCCGCATGCGTGGCCCTGTCTATCGGCGGGGAAGTTGTTTAGGTCAGCGAGATTCTTGGCCACTTGATACTTTTGTGGCCTTGAGTCTCGCTGTGCCTTTTTCACGTGTGGAACTTTCTTGATCTTATATTTGAAATTATTATTTCAAATGCGAGATCGGGAAAGTTGTCACGTAACATAAACATTTTAGTTAAAAAGTCATAATTTAAAAAACATGCAGAACTTTAAGCAATTATTTTATTCAAGCTTTACATAGTAAATGGCATAATTTTGATTGCATGATTCTGGTGTTGGCTTTTTATTTGCAAGATTAATCTTTACTTGGGACTGCCATACCTTCGGCCCCCTGCCCCCCGCCCAGTGCCCTGTCCATGGCTCTCGCCATGCTCTTGAGTTCCTTGTGAATATTGTTCTTCCCCAGAACAAATTCCACAAGGTTCTCTACTTTCTCCCGATCGAACGCCTTGGTAACATCTTCTGGCCTACCGTCGCTTGTATCATTTGCTGCTACTGAGGCCGGGCAACCAACCCCTGCAGCATCCTCTCCTCCCCTCACTCCCTGTTCGGTCGATTTTTCCATACTAACAGTAATACAGCCCGGCTCTTTTTCTACTCGAATTTCTACATTATCTATACTTACAGTGTAGTTAATGTCAAATAATAAATCAAATAAGTAATTCTGATTTTTTCAGAATTTTTGACGCAAATTTTAAAAATTTTTACGTCATATTTAACGCCACTACAAAATTTGAGGAAAAAAATCGCGTCCGAGATACGGCGTTTCCGAAGCTGCGGCTCAGATACGGCGTTTCCGAAGCCTCGGCTGAGATACGGCGATCCCGAAGCCACCGCCGGGATACGGCGTTCTCGAAGCCGCGGCTGAGATACGGTGATCTTCCAGTCAGCCGTCGATATGCTCCACTACAGACGCTCTCTATTTCACCCTTTCTTTCCTCGACACTTTTCTCTTAGCGCGCGTGCACAGTAAACATAACCTCTACATTAGTAAAACTTTTGAAGTAAACATTGTGTTATTAAATTGTGTTAGTAAACAGATCGTTATTTTGATTTTTCAATTACCGAGTGTGATATTTACGTGTATATTGATAATCATATTGTTGTGTTAAATACCAGCCAATCAACTTAAACTGTTAAATAATGATAAATATTGTACATAAAATATATATTTTACATACAAAAGGAAATTAAATTACGTTTTACTTATTCCTGATCCATTTATAAAATATTAGATTAACAAAAAATATAACTATAAAATTATTATTGCCATCATGCGTTAAACAAGTTCTATATTTGATAGTTTCTATAAATATCATATGAAGTTATCACTTCTGTCGGGCGTCCCGTGACGCACACGATTTTTTGTTTTTTTTTTCATTGGGCGGAGGGGTAAAAATGCCTTTACGCACGAAGTGTGGGACTCGCCCGTGCTGCACCGTACAACACAGGAATACCCAGTAAAAACCCCTGCCAGATCGCACCGGCAGGGTTCCTCCATACGACTGTTTCTCCCCCCCCGGGAACTACCGTAAAGCTTTACTTCGGGGAGGGGGGCAGTCACACTTTATGTCTGGCTGGTGTTATTGCCGACGTTTCCTTCTTTCTTCCTCTCTTCTAATGAGATTCAGCCGCTCTATGATGTTAGTGGTGAGGGTAACCACGGCATCTGCGACTCAAGCAATCCACTCTGCGACTCAAGCAAGCACGCCCCTAGGCACTCGGGTGTTAAGGGGCCGCTCCAATATTCCTGGAATTGCTGTCGTTCTTCCAGGAATCTTGGGCAGTGGAACAGGACGTGCTCCACGTCTTCGTCCACTCCAGGGCATGTTGGACACTCCGCGCTCCTGTACACTTTAATACGATACAGGTAGCTGCGGAAGCATCCGTGTCCGGTTAGCACCTGGGTGAAATGGAACATGACGAAGCCGTGTTTCCCGTTCGACCACCTGCTGATGTCCGGGATGATACGGTGGGTCCAGCGACCCTCGCTGGCTGAATCCCACCGTTGCTGCCACTGCCGATATGTGTTGACGGCCCATCTTGAGCCCAAGCTGTCCTGTGTTTCTCCTTCTGTATGCGACGCTTCATAGTATTTTTCAGCTCTCTCGGACGCCAGGAGGTCGATGGGAGGTAGACCAGCGACTGCCGAGAGAGCGATATCCGACACGGTGCGGTAGGCTCGGGCCACGCGTAACGTGGCGACTCTGCAGGGTCGCCGACAGGGAGCTCCAAAGCTAGCATTCTTCGTCAATGCATCCGCCCAGATTGGGGCTGTGTGTGTGTGTGTTTTTTTTTTTTTTTTTTTTTTTTTGTAGAGTTGGAGAATGCGTTACGCACCATAATGCGCTGCCGGAGCTCACCGTGTGTGGGGCTCTCCCGGGCCAGCCATTTCGGTTGTAAACGTCAATGTCTGCCCCGGGCATACCCAATCTATACCTACGACCCCCCGCGGAAACCGCCGCAAGGCATTACTTCGCAGGGGGAAGGCATTGGCCATCGCTAGCCCTCAGCACCCGGTCGCATATGTGCCCTTCCGCTTTCTTCTCCTCCCCTAATTTGACCCAGCCTGTCCACTATGGACATTGAGAGAGTCACCACCGCGCTCCATTGCTCCTCGGAGCTGAGCAGGCACGCCCCCATGCCCTCTGGGGTCATGGGACCACTCCATGATGTTTGAAATCGCTCCCGTTCCCCCGAAAAACGAGGGCATTGAAAGAGGACGTGTTCCACGTCCTCGTCCATCCCGGGGCAGGCCGGACACTCGGGAATCCCATACACTCCCACCCCATGGAGGTAGCTACGGAAGCCCCCATGTCCCGTCAGCACCTGTGTCAGCTGGAACGTGACGAGTCCGTGTCTCCTGCTCAGCCAATCCCGAATGCTCGGGATAATGCGGTGGGTCCAGCGACCCTCCCTGGCTGAGTCCTATCTCTGCTGCCACTCTTCTATGGTCATCGCTGTCCATCGGTCGTTGTCGCCCTCTTCGGTAGAACCCCGATCCTCCCGGTATCTTCTGCCTCTCTCGGAAGCTAGGATGTCAATGGGATGACCGACAGAGCGATGTCCGACACGGTTCGGTAGGCACGGGCCACTCTTAGTGCGGCTATTCTGTAGGCCCTTCGGCATGGGGCACCGTAGCTCTTATGCTTCTTAAGAGCGTCAGCCCAAATCGGGGCTCCGTACAGTATCACGGAGCTCACCACCGATGCCAGGAGAGACCTCCGAGGTTGTTTCGGTCCCCCAATATTGGGCATGATGCCTGCCAGCGCCCGAGCCACATTTGCCGCCTTCGAACCTGCGTTCATCAGGTGTTTCTTAAATGTAAGCCGCGCGTCCAGTGTAACACCAGTACGTTATTTCGTTCACCGACCGTATCGATTTTCCTTCCACGGAGAAGGTTGCGTACTCTTTCTTCTTCGTGCTTGAGATGAGCACCGCCTCTGTTTTCTCGGCCGCCAGACTAAGTTCGTGGTCCCTCAACCAGGTAGCCACCACCTCGATAGAGCTATCTCCGAGATATTCAATCTCTTCAACGTGTGTGTGTGTGTGTGTGTGTGTGTATGTGTATGTACCTATACCGTCATATTTCTAGAACTACTTAGTGAATAGCAATAAAATTTAAGATGCATTTATGTTTACCGACTCTGTATTTATTAGAAAATTTTTTTTGAATTTAACGATTATGGCCATTTTTTGATTTTCGAAAAAAATATTTTTCGTTTTTTTTTACGATTTAATATATACAATAAACTCTGCTGCAGTGTCTTTGAAAGAGTATAAAATATTCTACATTTTGCCGCAAGATTATCCAGATTGACCGTTCCGTTCCATTGTTATGTTAAAAAAGGTACTTTTTAAAAAAAAAATTATATCTTCAAAACTAATTTGTCAAATGTTTTGAAAAAAATTATGACAATAAAAAATGATAATATCTACTTGCTGTAAAAATTTCAAACCATTTTGGTTATTACTTTTTGAGCTAAAAATAAAAAAACCTAAAAAAATGGGTTTCTTATGTCGTACGGTTACGGGAGTAAAAAGGCTTTAATTAAGTTGAAATTTTGGGAACAGATAGTTATTTTATAAATCTCGGCTAAGTTCTTTGCGCAGCTAATGAAATCAGTTAGTTTATAATTAGTTTAAAAGATATTAAGGTCCCAATTTTTTTTCTTTCACCCTGTATACCCTGTATAACTGAAAATAATTATTTCTGTTGAACCTTACAAATCGCTAACTAAAGCTGAGAATGTTTTGAGAAGATTCTTGTGTTAGAAGGTTATGAGATTTCTTTGGGCAGCTAATGAAACCCATTAGTTTAAACGATATTAAGGTCCCAATTTTTTTTCTCTCACCCTGTATACTCTGTATAATTGAAAATCATTATTTCGGTTGAACCTTACAAATTGCTAACTGATGCTGAGAATGTTTTGAGAAAAATAAATTATTTTTGAGGAAGCTATGTGCCAGTGATTTGGCAGCGGTTTTTTATCTATCTTTTCTGCTTTCTTTGCTTTATTCCACGAAACACCTTCAAAAACCATTGATTATCCTTGAAAAATATATAATGCAAATTGAATAGGGATATAATATAAACTATTTCCATAATATATATTTTTAATTAATTAATAATAGTTTGCAAATCGTGAATTTTTTTTTGCGAATCAGCGTTATTAGGTTGTAACTTATTTGTTATAAATAAGTTGCCGTTAAAAAATAAGTATCTAAGTGTTTTCAACATTGTTTGCTATATTATTGTTATAACATATAAACTTTTTAAGTTAGAACATATATAAAAGATTGATACTTATATTATATAAGTTAATTGTATACATGTTCTGTATTTCATTCAGAAACTTCAGAGAAAAATTTTAAAACCCGGAAAATTCTGTGTTTTTTTTTAAATTTGTAGCTCCGTCAGTTTTTGAGGTGGAGCGCTCAAATTTTGGGGAAAAGTGGGGATTATTATGTTCTTTATGTGTGCTAAAAGCAGGTGCTGTCGGATAGATAATTTACTCAAAATCGCGATTCAAAGTTTGCAGTGCTCGTTTTTCCGGCCGGCCTGTTGGCGTTACCGTAGGTCGATTTATAATTTTAAATAAAGTTTTGGAAAGTTGACATTGTGCACTACAAAACTTATATTTACACTTTTTTTCTATCAGATGCCTAGAAGCATGCGAAAAACCCTCGTAAATTTGTCAAAAATTGTCCGAACACGCGCTCGCAGTCGAGTGGTGGGGGAGCCAGCAGAGGCGGAGAGGAATCGTATATATAGTAATAGGCGCGCCCAGCGCGCACATTATTTATCTTTGCATTTAAATTTCGCAGCATCAACTGAAGCTATTTAAATTTTTTTTTTTTTTTTTTTTCATTTTGGGGTAACGATACCCGAGGAATTCTATTCTATGGTTCATTTTTCGAAAAACTCATTAGAGAAGCTATAATTCTTTATTATTTTATGAATTAGTAATTTAATAATGTATAGTAACTTGTAAACTGTATAATTTTGAATTTGTCGTTATAGAATTGACATAGAATTGACGACATAGAATTGACTTTGTCGATCTCCCCGAGTATTGTTCGGCTAACAACATTAGCCTAGTATTGGTCTGGTCAGTAATCATTAGACGTTCTTGTTTATATTCAGTTGCAGTTCTTTCTGGAATCCAATGCAAGAATAGAATATTGTAGAAGAATATTGTAAGCTTACTGGAATCTTCCAAAAGCTTTCATTAACATTTCGAGAATCTTACAAACATTTACGATTTACTTTACAAAGATTTTCGAGAATTTTACAACAAAGCTTCCAAACATTTTCCACGGAAGCATACAGTAACGTTTCTGGAAACCTTTCTGTCATTGATTTGAAGCGGACATTCTCAGCTTACGGGAAGATTTTACGGAACCTTCTTTTAAGATTTCAACACTTTCAAGGAAGCTTCCTGAAAGGTTTCAAAAAGCTTTCATGCTGTGTGGGTACCGCACGTAACGATTCTTCGGCTTCGTTGTACATTCTCATTACTCGATGCTCTCTTGCCACTATTATCTTGTCTTCGCTCAACTGTTTAATGGGGAATCGATACAGAAAGCTTATATACCGTAAAAAATATCATATTAAGGGGGATTTTGTTTAGTGAATATGTTCTTGAAACTGCTAGTGGATGTTTCAAAAAGTATAATATCCTGTTCTAAACATCGTATCACCCCAACACCGCAGAGCAGGGTAATTAAATTACAGGGTGTTTGTATATCAAAGATAACTCTATCATTGATACTTAATGTTATACACATCGCTCAATCGTAAAAATTAGAATACTAAACATCCTTTTCTGGCACGATTAGATTAACGTCTTTCGTACAAAGGGGCTCGAATGTACAACTGTGAAACCACACATGACTTATACGTAAATGCCCAACACCTCAGAGCAGACGACATAAATTCCAGGATGTTTGAATATCAACGATAACTCTAGCATTGTTATTTAATATACGCAACGCTCGACGATAAAATTAAAAGACTAAACATCCTTTCTCGCACGATTAGCTTGACGTCTTTCATACAAAAGGTGATCGAAATGTCGCATGTATTAAATTACGGGGTGTTTGTATATCAAAGATAACTCTGTCATTGATACTTAATATTATATACACCATTCAATCGTTAAAATTAAAAGACTAAATATAATCCTTCTCTTGCGATTAGCTGTATGTCTTTCCATATAACGGGGATCGAATGTACAGTTGAGAAACCGCACATGACTTATGAATACTAGCCAACACCGCAGAGCAGACGTCTTAAATTCCGGGATGTGTGAATATCAACGATAAATCTATCATTGATATTTAATATACGCAGCGCTCGATGGTAAAATTAAAAGCCTAAACCTGCTCACACGATCAGCTAAACGTCTTTTCGTACAAAGGGGATCGAATGTACAACTGAGAAACCGCACATGACTTATGCGTAACTAGCCAACACAGCAGAGCAGACGTCTTAAATTCCGGAATGTTTGAATATCAATGATAACTCTAGAATTGATACAATATGTTAAGTGGTATTAAACCACTAACAATTAAATATTTTGTTTAAGAGCGTGCGTGTCGCCTGCTATACAGCAGGGTGGCAACGTGGTCAGAGATGCCACTTGATGATTAAGTTGACTTTTCTTTATAAAGTGTAACGGGGCGGGACATATTATTCGTTAATAATCACAAAAATTGAGCGACGCGGGGATCGAACCCACGTCCTCGAGATCTCCAGGCGCGTGCTCTACCAACTGAGCGAACGCCGCACTGTGCCTGCTACGCTCAAACCTGCCTTTATTACCGGCGGGGACGGGATACGCTTCCCGTTATAACCCCCCCCTAGAGTCGAAATACCGTCCCGGTTTCGACTCTACACTCTAACATTTCGCCGTTAATGCAGGGGCCTCTCTCGCCGACTAGCTCTTCGACGATGTCCTCCACCACCGCACATCTCCGCACCTTCAGCACTCTTCGTGCGACCGCATGTCGCTGTGCTCCTCGTAGCTGATGTTCCTACAGCTAGCTGCTGATCCACTTCATCCCTCTTCTATGTACATTTCGACACGACTCCCAGAGCCGTCGCGCGGATCCTCGATCGGCGCTCTTGCTCCCCATGTCACGTAGAAGGCGAGCGCAGGGAGAAGTTCTCTCTCGATCCAAGGTGGGGGTTCTTCTATTTCCTCATCTTCTTTCTTCACTCCCGGAAGATCTTGAAGCTTTCTTGGAAACATTTATCATTATCCGTTGTGGGTAATTTTAGTTGGGCGCCATGTAACGGGGCGGGACATATTATTCGTTAGAATAATCACAAAAATTGAGCGACGCGGGGATCGAACCCACGTCCTCGAGATCTCCAGGCGCGTGCTCTACCAACTGAGCGAACGCCGCACTGTGCCTGCTACGCTCAAACCTGCCTTTATTACCGGCGGGGACGGGATACGCTTCCCGTTATAACCCCCCCCTAGAGTCGAAATACCGTCCCGGTTTCGACTCTACACTCTAACATTTCGCCGTTAATGCAGGGGCCTCTCTCGCCGACTAGCTCTTCGACGATGTCCTCCACCACCGCACATCTCCGCACCTTCAGCACTCTTCGTGCGACCGCATGTCGCTGTGCTCCTCGTAGCTGATGTTCCTACAGCTAGCTGCTGATCCACTTCATCCCTCTTCTATGTACATTTCGACACGACTCCCAGAGCCGTCGCGCGGATCCTCGATCGGCGCTCTTGCTCCCCATGTCACGTAGAAGGCGAGCGCAGGGAGAAGTTCTCTCTCGATCCAAGGTGGGGGTTCTTCTATTTCCTCATCTTCTTTCTTCACTCCCGGAAGATCTTGAAGCTTTCTTGGAAACATTTATCATTATCCGTTGTGGGTAATTTTAGTTGGGCGCCATGTAACGGGGCGGGACATATTATTCGTTAGAATAATCACAAAAATTGAGCGACGCGGGGATCGAACCCACGTCCTCGAGATCTCCAGGCACGTGCTCTACCAACTGAGTCAACGCCGCACTGTGCCTGGTGTTGCACAGCCTGCGGGGACGGGATACGCTTCCCGTTATAAAAGTATAATTAAATTCTTACCTTTTGATTTGTGTAAAGCTTCCAAACTTTATCTGCGTACTTCTAATTGATTTACTTGGTTCCTTTTCTGATTTAAGTCAGATTTGATTATACATTTTCTTCTTTGTCTTATAAGTGTTCAATAAAAGATGTTTCTATTTCAATTGAGCAACTAATCAATTTAATTTCGGGCTTTTCCCAAACTTTATTTATCTAAATGCTACAAACTATGTTTGCATCAGACTTGATGTACAATTTTAAATATAACAGGATCCATGAACTATCTTCTAAATTCTTTACAAAATCTATAACTTGAAATCTGAAGGACTGTACGGCACGGTGGCTCGTAACAGAGTCGTGAGAATCACGATGCTTCAGGAATTTCCTGAAGTAACGCCGTGCCTCCCACGACGCCCTTCAGTTACTTCCCCTTTTGCCGCATCGCAGCGTCGACGCTTGTTCCTCTCGTTAGGCCTTACGGGGCCTAGCAACTACAAGCGCGTCAAAACTCCAACGCAGCAGCGCACGTGTACTTCATGCCGTGGGGAAGTTGTTATTTAGCTCAGCGAGATTCCGGGCCACCTGATACTTTTGTGGCCTTGGCTCTCGCTAATGCTTTTTCTATGTGGAAGTTTCTCAATCAAAGCCACATTTGAAATTTTTACATCAAATGAGAATTTGGGAAACTTGTCAGATAACAATATATATTTTTCAACTAGATATTTTTTAATACATTTGTAATATTTTAATGTTTCAGATCCAGTAGAAGCGACAAGGAATACAAATATCATGTCCGATCAGAAGACCGTACTCATGGAAGACGAGATAGAAGAGATTCCTTTAGGGAACGAATACTACTTCCTGCCCAATACGTCGAACTCGTAGAATCCCCCATTTACTACAGTCCGGTAAGCATCATTTAAAATAAAAAAATCAAATCGCATTGTTAATTTATCAGAGCGTCGTAATATAAACTTCACTTATTTTACAGGGATTCCCTCCAAGACCAATGTTAGCAGAGGCCGCCCACTCATGGGTCCATCACCTCGTCCGCCCTTCCCGCCGCCACAATTCGCAGGACCACAGGAGATTGTACTGGAATGTGCTACCCGATCCACGCAAGTCCTTTTCTTTAAATAGAGAAGCATTTCAGCTTTGATTGTAAAGCGATGGTAATGAAATTCAAATAATCAACGCACGTTTTTTTTCATTCTGTAACAGGCTTTGGTGGACAACGTGGACGACGGATGTTTTAAACCAAATCACGCTGTGGATATTTCAGTCGACATTAAACTGAAAACCCACATGTAAACTCACAATTTTTATACATCGAGAAACACATCCGAGGCCAACTAAAGGAAATGTACTATAAAATATTACAACACAAATGCGAGTTAGAAATAAAAGTATTTATAAACGCAATCGCTATAGCCACAATCTCGCCAGAGGAATTCGGATACAGGTTAATGGAATCAAACGGTTACATAGGCGTAATAGCAGGAGAAACCGTACACTTATTGAAATGTTTGCGCGTAGAAGTGCGAATAAGAAACACAACTAAATACTACTCTAGTACAAAATGCTACCGATGTGTAATGGAATTCACAATTCCATTACGCACATAAACGTAATGTAATGAAACATAGAAAAGTACAGGCGTAAGGAAATCCTAAATTCCACTACACGCACAAAAACAGAATAAAAAATTAATAATGGCACACGTACACACTGAAACAGACACATACACTCATAACGCGTCGCCATCGCAGCAACCACACGCTGAGAAAAGAGATTATGCCTTACCAAAATAAAACTAAAGAGCCAGCAGCCAATACGCATCTAAGCCGACTACCGTAAAAATGGCAGAGTAAAATAGACATAGACCAGAATACGAAACAAACAAGCTAATAAAGGAACCTCATAAATATCGCGACACTCCGCAACGATGTCACACATAAAAATGAAAAATATATCGATACAAAGAAATCCAGGCAGACGATTTTAGATTCACGAGAACAGGCGGCAAGAAGAAAACAGCGAGTTACGACCTTTCTAATTTAAAACAATCGAGAAAGTCTCACGCGCGCACTCTCAAAGAGGGCGCAGGCAACGGAAAGCAGCGGGAGAGCTAGTTACAAGCCCTATTCCCCAAAATTAGAAGTAATAAAACTAAGATTTTATGAATTGACCTGTCACATTTCCATTAGAGCAAGTGTCACAAGGAAATTTTATGTTAGCATCTCCAAAAATGGAATGACGAAAAATATGAAAATCTAGTATATAAAGACCGGGAGCAAAAGGGTGCTCGTAGTCAGTTTTCCTGAAGTCGCTTTACAAGCCGAATCGCTGCCAGTCGCCAGACCAACAACAATTATTATTACGAGTTCACAGTGCGCAAGTAAAAGGAACTTAGCCCGAATCAACAGTCCATATAGTGAACGGAGATACACGTGTTGGCGTTCATCAAAGCGCATCACGTCTCCAAAAGGAAGCCGACGCATCGAGGCGCCCATCTGTCTGCACTTGTTTACCATAAAGGAGAGAAGCTGAGAGCCGACGGCCCATCAACAGCCTGACCGTACTGAACCACCGACGCGATAAACCAGGCGCCAAGGATCCACAGCTGTAACCTCCTGCTGGCGTACATCTTCAGACGAACACACACAAACACACACACACACACACACACACATTGTAAAAGGTACTTTTCTCTCTTTTCTAATACGAGTGAAATACATTATAGTAGTTGCTTTAAAACTTAACCCCGTCTAAGTGATTTCGTTATCCGGCTCCCTTTCCCGGAAGGCAGTGACCGCGTCTGCGGTAGCCAAAAGGGATTTCCTTTATCACAATAAGAATCAAATAATATTACGATAGGAACTCGGCACACGTAAGTATATTGGTGAGTTGCGCTCATTCGGACGTAACACATTAATATATTTATATTTTTAAAATGGTGCATCGGCCGGGAAACGCGGAAACGAAATCACTTTTAGAATGAGTTCCTATCATGTCACGCGATCAATTTGTTAACACAAAACGTGGTACTAAATATGCAATAGATTTTGATGATTCCCTATTAACACAACTTAAGGACAAAGAAAACGAACTAAAAAGCGCGATCCAGAATAATAGTCCCGAAGCAACGAAGCTTATACAAGAAGTAGATTGATTAACAAAAGAAGTGAAAAACTCGTGCGAAAAATTTAATATTGACGCTGATAAAAATCCTGATTTACCCCGAAATAAGTATGAGTTTTACCAATATCGTTTAAATAGCTCAAATCAGTTAGGAGATAGTGACGAAGAAGTCGTCATTTCTGAGGTAGAGAACGAGCAGGATAATACGGTCAAATTTAACTCAAAAATTTACCTAAAACCATCCGCACTGAAAAAACACGCAGAGTCTTCATGTATCGGTACAAGCACTCCCGTTTCTCGAGGACTAACACAAAATAATATAACATCTATTTTCGGATCCCTGGAAATACGCGATACCCCTATAAACGAAAACGCGATCGATACTATCAAACAACAATTATCCATCGAAATCAAGCCGGAAGTGTTAGAAGCCTATTTCGCCGACGAAAATAACGCGGCGGAAATTAATAAAACTGTAAATAGCCCCGGATTCGGATTTTTTCAAGCAATCAAGCTTGTGCGAGACCGCCTTAGTACCTACGCGACGGGAACATTTGTACCGCCTTTTGAAAAATTTAAAATCGAGACATCCCGGAGTCATCAAGACTCATCTAACGAAAGCGAACCCTTCTTGTCATTTGACCAAAGCCTCAACACACTAAAAATTCAATCAACCCATAATAAACCGAAAATAGAACAAAAATCGAGAATAATGGCCGAGACAATCCAGGTTCGTGGAATGTCCATATCTAACGTATTAGATTTAATTTCGCGATTCAACGGACAAAATGTGTCACTCTCACTTTTTCTCGACGGATGTAGGGAAGCAAAAGAATTGCTTCCTAGCACACTCGAAGGAGAGTTAGCCAAATTTATTCGGATGCGCCTATATGGGGACGCATTAAACAGTACCCGCGGACAAACGTTCACATCGGTAAATGATGTCATCGAGTTCTTCGAAAACATTTACGGTTCGGCAAAAACTTTTCACGAGTGGTCTGGCGACTTGGCTAAAATGAAGCAGAAAGGAAACGAATCGGTAATTGTATTTTTGAATAGAATTCGAGAAATTGAAAAAGAGATCACAGCCGCAGCTCAGCGGGAAGGGCGAATAATCAACAAACAAACGTTTCAAAATGATCTCGAAAGAGATTGTATAAAATTTTTCAAAAGAGGATTACGGTGGGAGATCCGCGGACGCATGGGCGCGCCTACGACACTCAAAGATGCCCGAGAACAGGCAATTGAAATAGAACGCGAATACGCGGGTTGTGCGATCGACGACGACGAGTTGCCGGACGCGAAATTAAAAGGTAGAGATACGCGGAAAGTACATGTAGTTGATTTTGATCAAAATGCAATGAAGTGTGGCTTTTGTGGAAAAGTCGGCCACGTAACCATTAACTGCCGACAACTCGCCCTGCAACATCTGCAGCGACCAAACGACACACGTGACTATCAAAGAGACCGAGGACCCCCACCGCGCAGTAATCAAAACTTTCGGAGTGATACTCGAACTAATAATACTAATTTCGGAGGATGGAACGCGGAGAATAGGCAACGCAACGGATTCTTCCCGAATCAAGCAAACAATAGTTACGGTAATAATAATAATTTTAATCAAAGAATTTCAGAAAATCGAAGATCGAATAATAATGAACATTCGAGACCTCCAAATAATTCGAATTATAATCGTAACCATAATACTCCCAACACCCCTAACGCATTTAGACCGACGTGTTATTATTGCGGGATACAAGGGCATACGCGTAATGCCTGTTTCAAGCTGCAGCGGGACATGCGCTCAGGAAACGTAGCACAGGGAAACGCCGAGTCTCTTTCTCAGGAGGGCGCGCGGAAAGAGATGACATCTGGCACGCGCCCGACCGATTCCAACGAGAGGAATACTCCCACGTCCGCACAGAAACCATAAATTTGAGTCGCGCAAGCACGGTGCCGACTATAAAAGTTGACATTGGAGAGTTCAACAAACCATTAGAATTTATGCTCGACACCGGAGCTTCAGTTAGTTTAGTGCGTAAATCGGAGGTATCGCCCTATACTAACATAAAAACTGATGAGATCATAAGATTAAAAGGCATAACAACTCAATCAATTTCAACGCTTGGCAAGGTGACAGTTGATTTTAATAACGTGTCAACAGATTTTCATTTAGTTGACGATGATTTTCCCATAGCGGAAGCTGGCATATTAGGCAATGATTTCTTTCGCAAAAATGAAGCGACGATTAATTATTTTGAAAATTATATTGAAGTTAATGGACAAATAATTCCTTTTGAAAAGTATCCTACAGAAATAGAACCTATGAACACAAATCCAGAAAAGAGAGTTACAAGTGAATCTAAAAATACACGAGTAGGAAGCGATTTGATTGAAGGAGGGGAAACAGACCGCGGTTATGACGATTCTTATGTTGATTATAAACAAAATATGTTTGAACAAGAAAATGAGGAATTAGTTGAGAGGAGTAACGAATTAATTAAGGAAACTTGTGAATTTATTAATGAAAAAGATAATGAGAATTCTTATATACGAGACGAAGGTATTTATGTTAGTCAGAATCCGGAGAACGTTTATGTAAATTTTGATACGAGTAATCATGACGCTATTGAAAATGATGAGTTTATTATTCGTGACGAATCGAGTGAAAATATATATACAATGGAATATGTTGAGAATTTATTTAAAGAAATTGAACGTTTAAAGAAACTTTTACACGTTAACACTTCTCAAGGTAACGAGAGCGAGCAAACTAATTATGTGGATATTGAGAAAAATGTCGTTATGGATAAAATTGAATCTGGTGCGGAAGACACTGAGATGAGAGATAAAGTGAATATTGTTGAAATGATTGATGATAAATTGATTAATAATGATGAAGTAATTAATGATGATACGAAAAATGTATTTGTTGATGAAGTTACGGAGAATATATTTGAGGAGAATAAAAGTAACGATAATTATGAGATAATTGCTAATAATGCCACTAATTGTGAACTCGACGAAGGACTTGAGAATTGTTTACTAAAAGAAGAGTCTATAAATGCTGAAACTTTTGAAAAATTATATGGAGATAAACAAGAATTTAGACCAGATAGTTGCCATTTTGTTGAAAATTATATTGAAAATAGTCAAATGGATCACTTGTGTTACAATTATATGGAAATTTCAGATAAAGATTATTTTGCCAACGGGATGCCAGATAACGCGACGCCGATTCATATCTTCCAAATCACGGAAGCTGAAAAGGCCGAAATGCCAAGAATAGATCGTTTGAAATCATTGCTAAGATATACTCATTTAGAAACCGAGCTGCGACAGCCAATCGAACGCCTTATAGAGGAATATGCCGACTGTTTTCATTTAAAAGGGGAAAAGCTGGGGACTACTAATTTTATTAATCACAGAATACTAACTGTCAGCGATGTGCCGATTTGTACTAAACCTTATAGATTATACCTCACGCTCTTAAACAAGAACTCGATCGCCAAATACAAGAAATGCTTGACGGAGGTGTAATTCAGCCTTCTAATTCTAATTATTCATCACCGGTATTTTTAGTAGCAAAATCTCCGGATAGTAAAGGTAATAAACGATATCGAGTAGTTGTCGATTTTCGCAAATTAAATGATATAACTATAAAAGATAAATATCCGTTGCCAAATATATTGGATATAATCGACCAAGTAGGCAGAGCCGAATATTTTTCTGTATTCGACCTAGCTCAAGGATTTTTCCAAATTCCTTTACATGAAGCCGATAGGCACAAAACAACTTTTTGCTCTTCGAACGGTTTGTACGAATTTACCAAAATGCCAATGGGCCTTTCCAACTCACCTGCAACATTTCAGCGTTGTGTGGATAAGATTTTTAAAGATATGCAAGGTAAAGAAATATTCCTATTTTTAGACGATGCTGTTATATACGGAAAAACTATCGAGGATCACAATGTCAAATTCGAGAAATTTTTGAAACGATTACGCGAAGCTAATTTAAAATTGCAACCAGATAAATGTGAATTTTTAAAGAAAGAAGTTATTTATTTAGGGCATTTGTTATCTAAAGAGGGAGTTAAGCCGGATCCTAAGAAATTAGAAGCAGTACGAAATTTTCCATTACCTAAAACTCAGAAAAATATTCGCGAATTTTTGGGACTAGCGGGATATTACCGGCGATTTGTACAGAACTTTTCGGGAATTGCTAAACCATTAAGTAACTTATTAAAAAAAGATGTAGAACTCGTTTGGAATGAACAGACTCAAGAAGCATTTGATATATTAAAAGAAAAGCTTTGTAGCAAGCCAGTTTTACAAATTGCAGATTTTTCAAAATCTTTTATAGTAACGTGCGACGCTAGTTTATACGCTATCGGAGGCATTTTGAGTCAAGGAGAGATAGGTAAAGATAGACCCATTGGATACGTATCACGAGTACTTTCCGACACCGAAAGCCGGTACGACTCATATTCGCGAGAAGCTTTAGCAATATTATATTCCGTATCACAATTTAGACCATATTTACTCCGAAGACATTTTACAATTGTCACTGATTGCAAACCCTTGATTTGGTTTAAAAATTCAACCGATTTAACGTCAAAAGTTAGCAGATGGAGAATTAAATTAAACGCGTACGACTACGACATCGTGTATAAGTGCGGGAAAGCCAACGTGAACGCAGATGCGCTCTCGAGAAACCCCGTCGAGCGGTCCGAAGAGGCGGAGACGGAGGAGCCTATACTTGTAATAGAGACACGCGCTAGAGCCGGAAAAATACAAATACCGAACTATCGAGAAAATAGACCAAAACGCCCTAATAATTCGCGTAAGATAAATCAAAAACGCGATGAACCAGAAAATTATAACGCCGAAAAAGCCAAAACAAGCAAAGAGCCGAACGCTGATTTGACAAAAAAGAACACCTACGATCATTCGAAACCACAAACCTTCGAAAAGGGAGGTAGCATATTTTTAGAGAGCGCACTTACCAAAAAAATGAAAGAGTTAATTATGGCCAAAGAAACGATATATTACAACATACACAACCTGCCCCCAGTTAAGAATAACTCGTCTAAGCTAGTCAAAGACCAATACATCACCCAGTTATTCACGACACTTATAGAAATGCAAGAATATCTGCACGAGCATCTCGAGAATTTCAAAACCATCAAAAAAAGCCTACTGAGCATTAAAGAACACAGACTATGGCCCGGCCTTATTAAGGACGAAGCACTTCGACAGATAGAGAAAAACTTTGATACATACTACCGCACATGCAAATTCCCAGTGATAAACATCACTGACGCAACCGAATTAAACCAATGGATCGAAACCAGTTTCGGCACGGACAAGGATCAGGTCTATTTCGAAATTCAAATTCCGTGTGTGAATAAAAAAAGAGTACAGCTCTATGGAGTCAAGCCCATGCCGACTCCACAAAAAATAAGCGAGAACGCAGGCAGCGCATATATTGAGCCGCGAACCCCCTATTTATTAACGGAGGGAGATTCGCATTACCATGCTAGTTATGAAGAAATCCAAGAGTGTAAGCACGGAAACAAACTTATTATTTGTCCAGCACAATGGTTTGTTTTCCAAAACCAAGATAGCTGCGAGAGCTCGCTATTAATACACCCAGAGAAGACAGACTACACCACCTGCAGAATCGTTTATCAGAGGGAGCATCAAGATTATATGACATTACTTACATCGACCGGTAATGTTTTATACGCCCTTAGCAAGCCAAATATTGTGCAATATCAATGCCGAGACGGCCAAGGAAATGCTACTTTAGACGGCGTAGGATTGTTAAAAATTCGCGACGTATGCAATATCGAATTCAAAGGAATGAGCATACAAGGAACCTTCACGGAAGCCGATCCTAACAACAAATTAATCCTGCCAAGAAAAGTACTAAACGTCAAAGAACTTACGCAAATATTCACGGAATTAGGGACTAAGGTGATCTTTGAAGAATTAAATCAAGAAGAAGGAAATAAATATTTCTGGGACGTCGAAAGAGAAACTCGAGAAATCGCGAGAGAAAAATATTTGCAAAATGTATATCAAACCGCTTTAATATCATACGCTTTAGTCATCGTAGTCGTACTTATGGTGGTATTTATAACATCGGGAATTATTATCTATTTTAAATATGTATACGAATATACACTCGAGGAGGACAGTACCACTAGTAGTTATGTAGAGGCCGAAAAAGTTGAAATGATCTAGAGATTAATAATTTATATCATACATCTACGTGTGCGTACATAAACAAAAGAAAAATATAAAAAAATAAATAAATAAATAAAAGGGTGTGTTACGTTTGCGTGTGGAACTCGTGTACATATACTTATATAAAACTATAAAAAAACAATGTAATCCCATGTGTGCTTTAAAAGAAAAAAAAATTTTTAATAAAAAAAAAGGGGTATAAAACGAAATCTCGAACAATTGCATTCTTATTTCTTTGCAGATGGCTATACCATGGCTGCCTTTCCTCCTTATAGGCACCTTTCATACAGTAAACGGATTGTACGGATATGATTGCGGAGATCACCTTTCGAATCTAACGACGATATCCTTATTAAACATCGGAGATTGCGATATTCAAAAACCAACGGTTAATGTCACGCGAACGTACGCGCAACTATTACAACTTAACGAATATTCCTCAACACATGTATATAAATGTTCGGTAAAAATAACACGCATAGTTACGCATTGCGGTATGCATTCACACTCATCAAGAGTAAAAACGGGCGAGATTAGCTATTATAAGGAATTATCTCAACATGAATGCGATGTAATGCAACAAACTGGATATTTTCAAATAGGGGAAACAAGAATGTTAGGGCTTCGCGGAAATAACACCCACTATAGAGATGTAGTATTCGCTGGCAGAAGTACCACAGAAGGCCAATGCACGGGAGGATCATATTCCGATCCGTACGGCCGATGGGACGACGTATACGTCGCAGGCTGGATCGAGATTTCACTCCAAGACTACTCTACACCGGTACATCTAAATTCGGATAAAATCATATTAAAAACAGGTGTCCGTTGCACTTTTTCGGATCGACAATGCGTGGATTATGACGGCGCACACGTATTTTGGCTAACTATTCCGGAGGACTTTTGCGGGCTTAATAAGTATTCAGTACTTTACGAAGGATACTTAAATAAAGTTTATGACGAAGAGGCTCAGAAAGTTATGTACTCCTTAGAATCTGAAGATATAACTTTTGCCTTATGGAAAACAACCGAGTTACACAAATGTGGCTACATATTCTTCGGAACCGAACATCCAAAATTATTTGTACTAGAAGACACACATTCGGGCGAATTAATTAAGAAGACACCAATAAGCACGACTAATTTAGATATCTTTGCTTACGTAAATTCAAAATTTTTATATATTGAGAAGCACATGAGAGGACAGTTCCAAGAAATGTATTATAAAATTTTGCAACACAAGTGCGAACTCGATCGGAAAGTACTTAAAAATGCAATCTCCATCGCGACCATATCACCAGAAGAATTCGGATACAGGCTTATGGAGTCGAACGGATATATAGGCGTGGTAGCCGGAGAGGCGGTACATCTGTTAAAATGTCTACGCGTAGAAGTCAAAATACGAAACACGACTAAGTGCTACGAACAGCTTCCCGTGCGGCGCGGAGAAGAAGACTTCTTCCTAGCGCCTAGAACCCGGATACTCGTAAGAACGGGTACGCAAATAACGTGCGATAGCAGAATACCTGCAATGTTTAAAATAGACAACAATTGGTATAAAATGTTGCCAATGCCAATTATAGGGGAAGAGCCAGAAACGCTTAAGCCGCAATCCAAACCCGCATGGAAGTATATGAGCCCCGAAACACTAGCAATAGGCGGGATTTACGGAGAGAAAGATTTAAACAGACTCAGCGACATGATACTGTTCCCTATAGAAAAACCGACCGTACTAAACAAAATAGCATTGGGAATGGCAGGTAAAAAGGTAAATCAGGAAGGAATCGCTATAACAAACATGTTTGACGAGCGGGCCATCGAAGTAATGGCAAGAAATACATGGGATAGAATGTGGTCCAGTTTCCTAGCCTTCGGAACTGCGAGCGCGGGATTGATTGGAATTGTTATGCTTTGTAGACTTATCAAATTACTTATCGATACTATTATACACGGGTACGCTATATACAACTTATACGGATTTTCAATACATTTGCTCGGAGCCGTATGGAACTCGGTTACACAATTATTATTACATTTGGGTCAACAAGATAAAAGAAACAATAAAAATAAGGACAGAGAGACCACCCAAAAGAAGGAAATAGGACCGGCATATGAAATTCCAACTTGCCCACGAGAACCTATATACACAGAAATCCCGAAATATCCTGCTCCCAGACCCGACTCCATATAAAGTTTTAAAATAGTATTTAGAAAACAGCGTGAAAAATGTATACTAACAAATAGACGATTATATAAAACCCTGGTGTGAAGAAGGACTAATAAAATATATTTAGCATATATAGTCTTGATTATTATCTACACTATACATTTGGCAGATAATCAAACTGATATTAAGACAACTTATATAGAGTGTGAGTGCAAAAACAGTAGAAAAATTAACAAAAACAAAAAAAAAAAATTTTTAAATTAGAAGAGTTGGTAAAAGAAAAAAAAATATATAATAAAAACAAATAAAAATTATACAAGCAATAAAACTTAGGAAAATCATGCAGGAGAACAACACGCCTTTCGACGGGGTCATTCCAAGCCAATATCCCGAAGTTTACTGTACCTTACTACGCTCAAGGTGCATAAGGCTGAAAGAAGGATTCGCCTGCTTCTACATAGGACAACTACATAAACTGATACTCTGCCAACACTGTTACACACCAGCCTTTTACGAAGGAGAAGCAATAAACATTGTGAGGCGATTACACGCCGTAGGAACCCCCACCGACCCACTGATCATCTGTGCGCGCTGTCTAACACCAATAGTGACCTCCAAACCAGCAGTCGAGTGTGGAACATGCACAAGCCGACTAATATAGCTAACAGAATGTACAAAATGACTACGTATCAAAGACTCTACAGCGCAGAAATCTGTGCAGGGTGTGTACATAAAGCCCGACCAGGAACGATATTTATACAAAACGAAGTATATAAAACCAACACGAAAATGCGACCCAAACATTGCAGAGAATGTCGACGAAGAATCATCAAAGAAGAAGTGAAAACTATCGAAAAAGAAGAAATCGCCCGAGAACTACCAAGTGAAAAACAAGACAAGGGAAAGAGAGCTAAGACATTAGAAATAGTAATTATGCAAGAAAAGGAAGCAACAGAACCACAAGAAAAGGAAACACGACTCACAGAAGAAGAAACCTCGGAAGAAAACAAACTGCGAGCAACCATAACGAGAGAAGTTCCAGAATCTACGCAAGCTCCATCAGCAAACCTCACCGTGTCATTAATAAAATCTAAGAGAGCCAAATCAGAAGAAGTGAAACCAATAATGAGAGAATCACTATCGAAAGTCATAGAAACATATAACGTGCCAGAATCATACACCGAAACGGAAGAAAAAAGAAGACCCTTTAAAAAGAGGAGACACTCAACAACACCAGAAACAACGAAACCGGAAACAACATTTGCAATAACAAACAAAGAAATAGTCGAAGCTATGAGAGGATACATGACACCCGTAATGGACGACGCTCCCATATTAGAAACAACCCTAACAAACGAAGAAATGGAACAAGAAATAAGGGAAGCTATGGTGGAAGAGATATCACCGGAATTTTTAGAAAAAGCCATTAACAAAATCAGCACAATTCCTATGGAACAAGAAATCGAAGAGGAAATATGGAAAGGAATAGATGAACTTCTACAGTCTATCTAGAAACTATAAGAATAACAATAATAAAGATAATAATAACCAATCATTATACCTAATATCAAAGTACAAAATTCTGTTGTAAAATATGAAAATTTTTTTTTCTTCTTCCCTCTGCATTACTTATTTAACAGTGAAAAATCGAACATTAAACGTATAATAAAGCATACTTGAAGCATATTTTCGACACTACTAGAATATTACAGATAACGATAACACAATTACAAAAAGGTGCGATCAAAAATACTACCGCGACACTAATTTCTATTCGGTTTTAAGTAAGAAAACACAAGAAATATATATTAGGTAAAAAAATTGCATTTATTCAAAAGAACAAAAAAATCAATTCCGCGAAAAGTGATAATATTAAAATCAAATTAGTCATTCTCGAATCCAGAAACTGGCATGGGAATCCAATCCTAAAACAAAAAAAATATATACGTTAAAGACAGATTGAATAAATAAACCCAAATAAAACACATGAAAGATACCCACACCGTGATCTTGCCAACGCATGAGAGTCGGCGGCTCGCACACCTCACTATAGCAAAATTGGCACACTAATGAAGGAATATCCCAACTCTCCTCGTGACAAGTCACGTAAGAGTCTCGTGACGAAGTAGGTTCCACCCAGTACGTCGACCAGGAAACCGCACTGTAAGCATACTAGAAAAGAAAAAAAAAAAAAAAAAAAAAAAAACATTAGAACGAGAATGAAAGAAGGAAAAGAAAAGAAGGTCAGAACAAGTCAATACAAAAAAATAATAACAAAAACTTACACGAACACCAAGGGGCTTCGCCCGACACACCATTATGTGGGACTCCGTCGACTGCGGTTGCTTGCACACGGAGCACATACCCTTGCCCTTTCGATGACAAGGACGGAATGGGAGAGGATCTTCACAGATCCCAAAAAATTCATAAATCTGAAGGAAAATTAATAATCAGAAACAAAAAAATCTTCCTTAAAACAAATAAGAGTAAAAACAAGATACCCACCCGAGAAATCCAGCGACTTCTCCCTAGGAATAATCCAAGAAAAAGGGAGAGAATAAACATTAACAGCATCTTAGTTAAAAATTTGGTACGCACACTCGAAAGAAACACTTCACTATACTTGAACACTCAACTGACTGCAGGAGCGCTCACGACGGACTGATCCTAAAGAAAAATTGGAACGACGCTCATCCTTGTCGTGTCCCCAAAAAGAGACGACATCCCTTCTCTGGATTCAAATTTTCCACGCCCACCCACTTTTTCGGAATCACCAGATGTAAATGCATCCATCCTCAAGAATTCTCCCAGCGAATGTCTAGAGAAAGAAAGAGAAAGAGAGAGAGACCCAACCCAACATTCGAACCCGAGTGAACTCGAGTTTTTTTTTTTTTTTTTAAATAAGCATAAAAGCATAATTGTTTTAAGTAAATCCGAATACGAGAGAAAGCCGCACGTACCAGGAATTATTTTAAAATAACTGATAACAGAATCAAAAAGCGATATGTTAAAAATTAATAAATACAGCCAAATTTATTCATATACAAAAAAAACATACATTGAATGGACACGGCAAAACAAGACCCACGTTACAAATCATGACGAAATATCTAAAACTTTATATTAAAAGACACTGGCGGCACCGGAATCCACGTCTGCAAATACAAAAACGTAACGATTAGATTTCTACAAATAACACTAATTAATAAAAAAAAAAAAAAAATACTTGTTCGAACTCCCACCGCATTAAGACGGGAACCGAATCGAAACGCATGCGACACTTGCAGCAACGTTGAGTAGCGCCAGGAAAACCGTCCATTTGGACGTGACACAAAACAAAAGATCCAGAACCACGTATCGAGTCCAAACTTACGGCGTATTGCAGCAGAGGATAACGGTACTGAAAATAACAAAGGAAAACAACATTAGTATCAAAATCTTAAGTAAATAACAAAAAAGTTACTATATCACTTACCGAAAGACATCGGAGACCATCGCGCTTTACCCATATTCGAGAAGGATAAGTTTTAAAATGAAAACAGACACTGCACCACCCCCTACCTTGCTCATGACAAGGCTCCCAAGGTAAATCGTTCACAACAACCGGATTAACAACATCAATTACCTAAAAATAAAACGATAATACTAATAAACGGCGTAGGGAACATAAACGGAGAGTCATAACAAATAATAAAGACAGAAAAATTACCTCACACATTTTTGGAAATAACCAAATATATACGTAACGACAATACCTCACTGACACTCTCGATAAAACTAATGCGGGACCAGCCTGCAGCACGCGCACAAAAGTACGACTAGGAAAGAAAGTAGGGGAAAACACATGTCCTTAAGAGAAAAAGAAGCCTGGGAAAGAAACGAATAAAATCTCGAGCCCACGAAAATTACGTGATAGGACCTCCTGCACACGCACTAGGAAGAATGTTGAAAATTTCATGTTCAACATTCTTTCTCAGGCGGGGTGGAATTTTATTGCATAAAATCAAAATTGGAAAGAAAAATAACAAATTCATATAAAGAGAAAAGTATTCTTAAGCATTACATTAATCCAAACAAATACTTGCATACACTAATCAACTTTCTTTATGTTACAGTCAACTATCGTACAAATTTTTAAAAATACACACATACATATATATCCATCAACATCATATATATCCATCATATCCTTATCATACTACAAAATTTTTTTTTTTAACAAAGAATTTGTAAACAATTTATATGTAAATATTAGAATATCCATTGTTATAAAAATTAAAAAAATATATATATATATATACATACATACTTCAACAAAAAAAGAGAAAGAAATTATGTATACGTAATCATGTCGTAACAAAAAGAGAAAAAAATTTTTTTTTTTTTTAACAAATAATCTATGTATCCACGAAAAAGTACCTTACAATAGACTATGTAAATAAATAATGGTGCGCGGAGAATGATATTACCCATCATTATTTATAGAATATTATACACACAAACTACACACATACAAATTTTTTTTACGAACGTCGAGTTTCACTCATCCGTTCTTTTTCGGGCGGGGAGGTGTAATGGAATTCACAATTCCATTACGCACATAAACGCGATGTAATGAAACATAGAAAAGTACAGGCGTAAGGAAATCCTAAATTCCACTACACGCACAAAAACAGAATAAAAAATTAATAATGGCACACGTACACACTGAAACAGACACATACACTCATAACGCGTCGCCATCGCAGCAACCACACGCTGAGAAGAGATTATGCCTTACCAAAATAAAACTAAAGAGCCAGCAGCCAATACGCATCTAAGCCGACTACCGTAAAAATGGCAGAGTAAAATAGACATAGACCAGAATACGAAACAAACAAGCTAATAAAGGAACCTCATAAATATCGCGACACTCCGCACGATGTCACACATAAAAATGAAAATATATCGATACAAAGAAATCCAGGCAGACGATTTTAGATTCACGAGAACAGGCGGCAAGAAGAAAACAGCGAGTTACGACCTTTCTAATTTAAAACAATCGAGAAAGTCTCACGCGCGCACTCTCAAAGAGGGCGCAGGCAACGGAAAGCAGCGGGAGAGCTAGTTACAAGCCCTATTCCCCAAAATTAGAAGTAATAAAACTAAGATTTTATGAATTGACCTGTCACATTTCCATTAGAGCAAGTGTCACAAGGAAATTTTATGTTAGCATCTCCAAAAATGGAATGACGAAAAATATGAAAATCTAGTATATAAAGACCGGGAGCAAAAGGGTGCTCGTAGTCAGTTTTCCTGAAGTCGCTTTACAAGCCGAATCGCTGCCAGTCGCCAGACCAACAACAATTATTATTACGAGTTCACAGTGCGCAAGTAAAAGGAACTTAGCCCGAATCAACAGTCCATATAGTGAACGGAGATACACGTGTTGGCATTCATCAAAGCGCATCACGTCTCCAAAAGGAAGCCGACGCATCGAGGCGCCCATCTGTCTGCACTTGTTTACCATAAAGGAGAGAAGCTGAGAGCCGACGGCCCATCAACAGCCTGACCGTACTGAACCACCGACGCGATAAACCAGGCGCCAAGGATCCACAGCTGTAACCTCCTGCTGGCGTACATCTTCAGAAAAACACACACAAACACACACACACACACATTGTAAAAGGTACTTTTCTCTCTTTTCTAATACGAGTGAAATACATTATAGTAGTTGCTTTAAAACTTAACCCCGTCTAAGTGATTTCGTTATCCGGCTGCCTTTCCCGGAAGGCAGTGACCGCGTCTGCGGTAGCCAAAAGGGATTTCCTTTATCACAATACGAATCAAATAATATTACGATAGGAACTCGGCACACGTAAGTATATTGGTGAGTTGCGCTCATTCGGACGTACCAGATGGCAGTAGTTGCAGAAGCACCAGAAACACTGAAGCCACAAACCAAACCAAATATATGTGCCCCGAAACCCTAACCATAGGAGGGATATACGGAGAACAAGATCTAAACCGACTTCGAGATATGATATTTTTTCCAATAGAGAAACCTACAGTACTAAACAAAGTCGCACAAGGAATAACCGGGCGAAAAGATAATCAAGAAGGAATTGCCATTACGAACTTATTCGACGAACGAGCACTAGCCGACATTGCAGAAGATACATGGGCAAAAATGTGGTCAAGCTTTCTAACGTTTGGAACCGCAAACGCAGGAATACTAGGAGTAGTATTAATTGGGAGGATGATAAAACTATTGGTGGGCACAATAATACATGGATACGCGATCTACAGCCTATATGGATTCTCTATACATCTAGTAGGAGCCGTATGGAATTTGGTAACCCAATTAGTGCTACATTTTGGACAGCAAAAAAAGAACTAAGAGTACATTGAGAAACCAACTGAGACCGACGAGAACCCGAATGAAGGGAAAGAATTAATTAAATTATCCATTGAATAATTATATTAATTTAACAAGAAGTATACTAGATATCCAACAAAAGACAGTTTTCCACAGTACCCAAGGGGTACTGTCAGCACATTATATTAATTATAATACAATATACATTAGAAAGTTACTATATCACTTACCGAAAGACATCGGAGACCATCGCGCTTTACCCATATTCGAGAAGGATAAGTTTTAAAATGAAAACAGACACTGCACCACCCCCTACCTTGCTCATGACAAGGCTCCCAAGGTAAATCGTTCACAACAACCGGATTAACAACATCAATTACCTAAAAATAAAACGATAATACTAATAAACGGCGTAGGGAACATAAACGGAGAGTCATAACAAATAATAAAGACAGAAAAATTACCTCACACATTTTTGGAAATAACCAAATATATACGTAACGACAATACCTCACTGACACTCTCGATAAAACTAATGCGGGACCAGCCTGCAGCACGCGCACAAAAGTACGACTAGGAAAGAAAGTAGGGGAAAACACATGTCCTTAAGAGAAAAAGAAGCCTGGGAAAGAAACGAATAAAATCTCGAGCCCACGAAAATTACGTGATAGGACCTCCTGCACACGCACTAGGAAGAATGTTGAAAATTTCATGTTCAACATTCTTTCTCAGGCGGGGTGGAATTTTATTGCATAAAATCAAAATTGGAAAGAAAAATAACAAATTCATATAAAGAGAAAAGTATTCTTAAGCATTACATTAATCCAAACAAATACTTGCATACACTAATCAACTTTCTTTATGTTACAGTCAACTATCGTACAAATTTTTAAAAATACACACATACATATATATCCATCAACATCATATATATCCATCATATCCTTATCATACTACAAAATTTTTTTTTTTAACAAAGAATTTGTAAACAATTTATATGTAAATATTAGAATATCCATTGTTATAAAAATTAAAAAAATATATATATATATATACATACATACTTCAACAAAAAAAGAGAAAGAAATTATGTATACGTAATCATGTCGTAACAAAAAGAGAAAAAAATTTTTTTTTTTTTTAACAAATAATCTATGTATCCACGAAAAAGTACCTTACAATAGACTATGTAAATAAATAATGGTGCGCGGAGAATGATATTACCCATCATTATTTATAGAATATTATACACACAAACTACACACATACAAATTTTTTTTACGAACGTCGAGTTTCACTCATCCGTTCTTTTTCGGGCGGGGAGGTGTAATGGAATTCACAATTCCATTACGCACATAAACGCGATGTAATGAAACATAGAAAAGTACAGGCGTAAGGAAATCCTAAATTCCACTACACGCACAAAAACAGAATAAAAAATTAATAATGGCACACGTACACACTGAAACAGACACATACACTCATAACGCGTCGCCATCGCAGCAACCACACGCTGAGAAGAGATTATGCCTTACCAAAATAAAACTAAAGAGCCAGCAGCCAATACGCATCTAAGCCGACTACCGTAAAAATGGCAGAGTAAAATAGACATAGACCAGAATACGAAACAAACAAGCTAATAAAGGAACCTCATAAATATCGCGACACTCCGCACGATGTCACACATAAAAATGAAAATATATCGATACAAAGAAATCCAGGCAGACGATTTTAGATTCACGAGAACAGGCGGCAAGAAGAAAACAGCGAGTTACGACCTTTCTAATTTAAAACAATCGAGAAAGTCTCACGCGCGCACTCTCAAAGAGGGCGCAGGCAACGGAAAGCAGCGGGAGAGCTAGTTACAAGCCCTATTCCCCAAAATTAGAAGTAATAAAACTAAGATTTTATGAATTGACCTGTCACATTTCCATTAGAGCAAGTGTCACAAGGAAATTTTATGTTAGCATCTCCAAAAATGGAATGACGAAAAATATGAAAATCTAGTATATAAAGACCGGGAGCAAAAGGGTGCTCGTAGTCAGTTTTCCTGAAGTCGCTTTACAAGCCGAATCGCTGCCAGTCGCCAGACCAACAACAATTATTATTACGAGTTCACAGTGCGCAAGTAAAAGGAACTTAGCCCGAATCAACAGTCCATATAGTGAACGGAGATACACGTGTTGGCATTCATCAAAGCGCATCACGTCTCCAAAAGGAAGCCGACGCATCGAGGCGCCCATCTGTCTGCACTTGTTTACCATAAAGGAGAGAAGCTGAGAGCCGACGGCCCATCAACAGCCTGACCGTACTGAACCACCGACGCGATAAACCAGGCGCCAAGGATCCACAGCTGTAACCTCCTGCTGGCGTACATCTTCAGAAAAACACACACAAACACACACACACACACATTGTAAAAGGTACTTTTCTCTCTTTTCTAATACGAGTGAAATACATTATAGTAGTTGCTTTAAAACTTAACCCCGTCTAAGTGATTTCGTTATCCGGCTGCCTTTCCCGGAAGGCAGTGACCGCGTCTGCGGTAGCCAAAAGGGATTTCCTTTATCACAATACGAATCAAATAATATTACGATAGGAACTCGGCACACGTAAGTATATTGGTGAGTTGCGCTCATTCGGACGTACCAGATGGCAGTAGTTGCAGAAGCACCAGAAACACTGAAGCCACAAACCAAACCAAATATATGTGCCCCGAAACCCTAACCATAGGAGGGATATACGGAGAACAAGATCTAAACCGACTTCGAGATATGATATTTTTTCCAATAGAGAAACCTACAGTACTAAACAAAGTCGCACAAGGAATAACCGGGCGAAAAGATAATCAAGAAGGAATTGCCATTACGAACTTATTCGACGAACGAGCACTAGCCGACATTGCAGAAGATACATGGGCAAAAATGTGGTCAAGCTTTCTAACGTTTGGAACCGCAAACGCAGGAATACTAGGAGTAGTATTAATTGGGAGGATGATAAAACTATTGGTGGGCACAATAATACATGGATACGCGATCTACAGCCTATATGGATTCTCTATACATCTAGTAGGAGCCGTATGGAATTTGGTAACCCAATTAGTGCTACATTTTGGACAGCAAAAAAAGAACTAAGAGTACATTGAGAAACCAACTGAGACCGACGAGAACCCGAATGAAGGGAAAGAATTAATTAAATTATCCATTGAATAATTATATTAATTTAACAAGAAGTATACTAGATATCCAACAAAAGACAGTTTTCCACAGTACCCAAGGGGTACTGTCAGCACATTATATTAATTATAATACAATATACATTAGGCGCGTTGATTTTTTTTTTTTTTTTTTTTTTTTTTAATTATATTATTCAAACTTACGTGGTAAATTTTGGCTTTACTCAAGGGTTGGCGCATGCGCAGTCCACTATATACTCTCCTTTACATCCATAATATATAGGAAGAAATTATACAGTTTATATAATTCTTTTAATTTATATATACTTTTTACAATTATAAAACACAGGGCATAAAAACTTTATGTATGGATGTTGTATTTGTTTTTTTATCCAAAGACCGTTCTTTACTGATATAAATATATATATATAAATAATGAATTAATAAATGTGAAATCAACTCAAAAAAATATAAATATAAACAATATTTGACGACTCACATGCGAGCGCATAGTACAGATAAAGAGTACAAAAGTTTAATTTGTCTCAAAGGGTTTACGGATAAAAGCAATTATAATTGACATAATAAAATACATGTTTAATTTAAGCATGAGTTGTTAATGTTGTAACAACATGTTAATGTGTATACATTTGTATTATATGTGTTGGTGTATATGTTTATCAAATAAGAACAATAATTGCATGTTTATTTAATAATTTAATTTATTTAACAAATCATAAAAATAAATTTTGAATCCTGTAGCCCCACTAGTAATATATATAATATATATATATATATATAGTAATATATATAATATATATATATATATATTATATATATTACTAGTATTATATATATATATATATTATATATATATATATATATAATATATATATATATATATATATATATATATATTATTATAACACTCGCTTAATTACCTTGCGGTCGTGTTATAACCAGGGCCAGAAGGGCCGGAAGGGCTGAAATTATTATTTCAAATATAAGTATATATGAGTTTGTCTTAGAGTTATAGAAGAGAAATGAAAGTTTGTCAGAATGATTCGACTAACTGGGAAGGGTTAGGGTTTTTGATTTTGTTCTTGACTGTTTACAGTGGTCCAATATGAGTATCAGTAGTTATACTAGTCTCCAATCAACTGTGTTGTTTCTCTACCCTTTACGATGTTGATATCTGTGAGCTATTGCTCAGGGCATGATTTGTGTTTTTCTTTTGCTTTTTTTTTTTTTTTTTATCATGTACTATGTTTTCGCTCACAGTTCTATTATACATTTAGCCTATGATAGTAGATAGGCTATAGGCATACTGGCTCATGCGGATTCTGGCTCACCCCCTCCTCTCAGTGAGAGCCAGAATCCGAGCTGTGTATTTTAAATGGAGGGATTGTCAATACCTCCCTTTTCTCCCCAAGCGACCGAGAATTCTTCCCCCTCTCGAAGTGAGCCAGAATCCGAGCTGTGTATTTTTAGATAGAGGGAGTGTCGATCCCTCCCTTCCCTCCCCTAGCGACCGAGAATTCTTCCCCCTCTCAAAGTGAGCCAGTAACCGTAGTATGTATAAGTCCCAATCTTCCCTTCTCCGTGTCGCGAAAAAAAATGTAGTGGTGGGCACCGCGCACAGGTGTTTTCCTCTACTTTACGGAATGTATGCGAGAAATGCTCCTTATACAAACTTCGCATAGATAATTCTGGGATACATATACAAACTATCCCACGCAGATGTATACAGCTTCCAGCGACATGTGTTTTTCCTTTCGACTGCGATAAGTTAGTCCCCCGTCTGCGCGGACAGATTGCATAGGTACTATCCCTCACATTTCCAATACGATCCTCACGCAGATAAGGACGAAGACCCGCACACAGGTGTTTTCTGACTGAGAAACGCGATGCTAGAAAATATTGACCGCCGACTATACATACAAATCCCACAGGTACTATCCCTTTCACTTTCCCAGAGACAATGCTGCTGTTTAAAAATCATTTGCAGAGATATCTGATTGGGTTTTGTAGAGAACGCACAGATGCCTCTCGCACCGATATACAGCAATATTCTTAGAAGTCCTAAATAAATTCAGAGTGAGATTTTCTCCAAGATCTTTTCTTGTTAGAAGAGGATAATCTCGCATTCTCACAGACGAGATTCAAAAAAAAAAGGGAGTGTACTAAAAGGAGGTGGACACTACTTTTCAAAATTGGTGAGAGAAATTTGTTCACGAATCGTAAGGCTTTTCACCTTCGATAGATGTCAGGAGGTGTGTTTTTCAAAAATTAGGAGAGAAAACTTTTATTTATTTTTTTTTTTTTTAATTTTTATTTATTTATTCATTTTATTTTTTCTTACAAATAGAATGATAGAATAATTTCATAAGTTTGACAGTGTGAAGTGCGCAGGCAGTCTTGTAGATTGGATTATGATTTGTGCAAACTGTGACGCACTTGAAAGATGGTTTTGATGGATAGCCATATTGTTGAATGTTGTAGGCGGAAAATTTGAATCGTTGAAGCCATTTCTGTTTTAATGCACCGATGACAAAAATTTTTGATGCGTTATGGAGAGCGTCACGAAGCAAGTTTCCAATTTGAGAGTATTGATGTCCATCTGTTTTCCACCTGATACCATGATAAATATGTTTAAGCCAATTGTTTTCCCTCTGCATTTTGTCTGAGAGTTTTTTCCATGAGAAGGGATTTTTGAATATTAGAAAAACAGGATCACTATTTTTGTTAAGAGGTATGATTGCTATTTCCTTTAGAATATAATCTTCTTCGGTTTGCTTGAAACCAGTCATGTCTACTGCATACTCCATTTTTTGGTGCAGCCTAGACGAGCTTCTTGACATTCCCACTGATAGGATTGTACTCAACGACGCGATCGTGTAAGATTAGGCAGTATGCTGAAGTGTGAGCAGGAAAATCTTTTTTAGCCTCAAACTCCAGACGTACATCCACAGGAGCGCTCTTGAGAGATTCGTTTTGTCGTGAACAGTCAATAACTATGAGTGGTTCATTCTTGATGAACATAGGCTTTGTCAGCAACGGCTGCGGATCTCTTCCATAGTATGATTTTTGAAAATTAGCATACATATCATAGAGAATTGCATACTGATTGTTATATATGTCGAGATTCATATTGTTGTATGGATAATATTGTGAATTTAAGAAAAGTTTCACATTACTTATCTCACAATGATCAAATCTACTGGCATTTGCAGTTCTTGTAGCTTTTCTCTTTGTTTGTAGTCCGAGAATTACAAAACGAGGTTTCTCCAATTGATTTGAAGTTTTCACTGTCCAGACGTGTTTATTCGTGCTTGGAAGAAGAGGATATTCAAATATCTCCCAAGAACGAAAACACATAGAGATTGGGTTATCCTTACCAATGAAATTCAATAGCTGGATTTTTTGTTTATCTGATGCAATAACATATGGCATTAACCATTCTATCTTCGTTATTTTTTAAACCCCACCCGCGAAGCTTTCTCAAAGTGTCAGTACATGAGGCAATAAGAATCTTTTATCATCGTGTGGACTTACAGCAATTTTTTCCCGTTTTTCAGTATGCACAATGTGTAATTTTGGACGAATATTACACTGCTCACGTTTTATAATAACAAGATCCTGAAAGCATTTTCGATAATCTTCAAACGTGATTGATTTCTTTACAACACTAGATTTTATACCTTTAGCTTTTTTCACTGTCGCGGCTCCATTAATCAAAATACTGTACATTTTACTTCTTAAACCAATGAATTCTGTCATAATCTTGCCACAGCATTCGTCTTTCATCAATCCAGGAACTTTTTTATTAACACGTGGAATTCCAAACTGATTATTTTCATCATAATCAGAAGTATCAAATTTATGTACATCTTCTTTCATTACTTGATACATATCTACATCCTCAACTGCATATATTAAACTATCAGTGTCCGTATACAGGAGTTTGCATTTTTCATCAACTCGCTTTTTCATATATGAATAATGAAAATCATATACTAATGTTTTTGACAAATCTAGAATTGAGAGACCAACGTATATTGGTTTTTTGATTGTAATACTTGTCCTCTTCAGCTGTATGTCAACCAAATTTTCATCGAAGATTGCACAACTGTGAAAATTTGGCAGAGCTATGCGTGCTTCTGCTTCGTATCTGCCTGTAAATTTATTTACTAATCGCACATCTACACGTTTCCGCTCTCGTCCAATACACTTTCCATAGACTGCATTAATTATCAATTTGTAGAAGAGTTTTTCAAACTCATTCTTTGCCTGCTTTCGCTTTTCTGTGTTAAATTCAACTTATGGTTTGAGCCACGCCCTCTGCTCAAAACTCAAAATCCTATGCACCTTTTTTAATCGAAGTCCATTATCTAAAACCTGCTTAAGTGCTCGATAATGAATGACATACCTTTTCTTGTCATTCAAAGTCGTGAGAAGTTTCTTCTGCTTTGAACCAGGTGGTGCAAGATGTTCTGCGCAAAAAGGTAAATCCCTATGATCATCATGTATTTCTTCAGGATACTCCAAGTCAACTTCAGCAAAATAGCCTATATCAGAATCTGGTGGTGTATTGAAAAAACTTGGATTTGCCTCATAATCAATCCATTCAAATTTTCCAACTGGTAAAGGCTGTACCATTGCCCATCCATATAGATTGTTGATATAAGAGAGTCTTTGTTTTCTGACCCTTATCGTATGAAGAACCCATATATGGATTGTTTGCCTTGGCATATCGATTACAACACTGACTTATTCCACCTCGAATGTCCGATTCGATAAACATTAGCATGCCAATATCTGTAAGAAGCTCCAATTCTACCTTTGTCATTTTTCCAGGAGTCATATAAAAGTGAGCAGGACATAATAATCATAGGCTTTAAGAGATGTTTCTCGAAAACTCTCGAAAACGTCGGCCAATAGTAAAACATCGGTTTTCAGATAAAGATCTGAATATTCTCCCAACGTACTAATATTGAACTTATTCCAAACTTGGACAGCATACTTATAGTCTTCTTCAGCAATATGAGAATCTGTTAGCTTATTATAAAAATCATTCTTTTCTGGCAATTTTGTAGTCGTCAACTTATCTAATCCATTTACAAAATCATATGGAAATACACCTTTTCGTCAAAGGAGATCTATCTTTTCATCTGTAAGTCCATTTGATCGAAATTCCTTTACTGCTATTGGCACATTTTTCGGATATGATGCAAGCTTTTCCAATGATGACGGTAGAAAACAAACCATGCTGCAGCTGTATGATCTATAGCCAGATAAGCTATCATCAAAACTGCATTGTATGAAGTATCCTATGCTGTATGCAGTTCGTGCAGTTGGAAAGCATTCTCATTCTCAGTAGGTTTCAATAAACATTCAAAATCCGCATAAATAACAAAAGGAACCTTCTCACTCTTACTGTAAACTTCGAATTTGAGAATATTATTCTTACAATCAGGCAAATTTATTCGACAATCATTTAAATTTTTTTTACAATCGCTTTCATTATCAAAGCCAATCACTGATTTTTCTTTTTTTTTCTTAAAGAAAGAGGAATCTATATTATCAATAAATAATAATTTTTATAAAAGAATAATAATTATTATGATATTATTAAAAGAAATGTCATTATTTTTTTTTTCAATGAAATAACGTTGAACAAAGTGGATTAAAGAGAAAGGAAGAATAATGTATACGATATTTTGATTTTGACGGGGAGGAGCATGGTCAAGGGAGGTATTTTTGAAATTAAGGGAGGGATATTTTTCTCCAATTAGAGGACTTTTCAGGAAAGTAGTGGGAAAAGAAGCTCAGCAAATCAGTGGATTTTCGGCAAAATAATGAAAAGTGTGCTCCGGTCTTCGAGTATAAATAACCCCTCAAGATACACCAGAGTCAGTCCCAGGTTTTCTTGCAATCTGTCAAGAAAATATCTTCGAAGAAAAGTTCACCAATGCAGCCTTCTCGGAGCCGTCGCAGTCTACGGGATTCTCAGGAGCGTATACGTTGGCTGATCTCCAACGCACCGACTCTCCTGACGATGCTAGACTACGTGTCCTGGGCAATAGACGTAGTTGAAATATGTAAGTCAATTTCGGAATTCAGGAACATCTTCGAGTTGTGCGTCGTGCATATCGGTCCAAAATCGCAAAAGCATACGCGATCTTGGACCGATTCCCAAGATTGAGAAGAGGAAAGCAACAGGTAAATATTTAATTTATAATAAATTTATATCACCTTATGTTTTTTAAAAAAATAATAATAATTTTATTCTTTCTTTTACAGAACAAATGGGAAATGAGCAAAACAGGAAGGTGGCAGAGATTAAGAAAGAGAGAGAGACGACACCAAACCCGGGATCATCAACAATGGACTCCTCAGGTAAAAAAAATTGCTTAAATCTTAATTAATGTTTTATTTATTTTTTACAATAAATTTATTTAATTTTTTCTTTTGTTTTATTTTTTCAGAAGTAGCAAGACCAGCACTGAGACGCAGCTTCCTACAATTGAAGTTAACAATTGAACCACCAGTGTCGGCAAAAATGCAAGCGCTATGAGTGCTGCCAAAAGTAGTGCTATGAGTGCTGTCAAAAGCAGCACTCAACAACATCAGCAGCAATATCAACAGCAGCAGCAGCAACAACAGCAGCAGCAACAGCAGCAGCAACAACAGCAGCAGCAGCAGCAACAGCAGCAACAGCATCAACAGCAGCAACAGCAGCAGTGGCAACAACAACAACAACAACAACAGCAGCAGCGACCACAGCAACAACGCAATTTACCAAGAATTATTGATGATGAAATAATAATAGATCATGTAAATGTAAATAAAATTTATAAAAATTATAAAAAAAATAATTAAAAAAAAAAAATCAACTGTAAACACCTCACAGTTAAATTAAACTTTGAATTCCGGAAAATTCCCGCCAGCGCTGACCGTTGGTTAACTGAAGCTGATGCGCATGCGCGTCAGTTCCGGTTAATCTACGATGGACACTGGCGTGAGTTTTCCCAAAATTCAAAGTTTTATTTAACGATAGGTGTGCGAAATTTTTAGAAAAGTTGTAAAATATTTTAGAAAAATATAGGTATGATTTTTAAATTGAATTACTCTGTTCTTTGTCTTCATTTTAGTCTAAGTAAATAAATTGACAAATTAATAATAAATCATTTTTATTCAATAATTTTTTTCGTAGTACATTTCAATAATTATCAACTTCGTCTTGACTAAATTTTTCAGACAGATAATTTAATAACCATGCTCTTATTGAAAGAGCATTGTGGACGGCACACGACGGTTTTCTTCTAATAGAAAGATGATGGTGCAAGCAAAAATAATTTTTATTACTTTTTATATTCTCGAGCGGAGGGCATCCAAGATCTTCGACATTACATATTAGACTGAAAAAAAAATAATGTTGGATAAATTGAAGTATTAAAAGCATGAAAAAAACTGAAGGAATGTATAAATACTTTCGGTACTACACATTCGGTAAATAATTTTTCAACCACAGTTTTTTCTGTTCTCCCTTAACGAATATCTTTTTAACATCTCGTGTAAAGATTTGTAAGACATGTTGAAGTCGATGGTATGGAATGTCACCAGAATTCCATTCAATTCCATGGTGACTTTTTTCTAGCCAATGTATCATACATTTTTCTTCCTCAGTAAGTTCTTCCCACTGCATTGGAGACTTGAAGAGGTAAGCAGTTGGTAAAGCTAATTTTCTTATGTTGAGAAAACTAATTTCCTTGAAAATGAAAGTATCTGCAGCAATTCTTTGAAATCCTAGTATGTCAACAATATAAACATTTTCTTCCGGATATTTCAGTATGGTATTTTGAAACATCTTTTTGTATTCACACATTTCAGTCATTTTGCAGCTTCGTACAGTTAGTTCTATAAGACGAATTTATTGTAAATGAACAGATGAATTTTGTCATCCTGCTTATACTCACAGTATTCCATAGTGACTTCGTCTACTACAGTACACGAAACTAGTTCTTTATATAATTCTGTTTCGTGAGTGATAAGTGAAAAAAGTAAATATGGCTTCATTTCAACTTTTTGAACGCCTTGTTGAAGTAGTGCGTGATACTTTGCGAAATATACATGAAATGAGCAATAATGATATTCATTATTGGCTGCATGTGCAATTCCACAATAAAGGAATTGAACGAAAAAATTGACAAAGCTAATCTTGCAAGAGGAGAAAAGCAGAAATATCAAACTTGTATGACACATCTTTCATGTGTGCAAGTTCAACTCGAACAACATCTTCAGCAAGGAGGTGGTCTACAATCAGAAGCAACTGAAGCTAGAGTTGAGTGGAAGTAGAGCGAGACGTAGAATCAGCGTTTCAAAATCGAATTAGAACAGGTGTAGTTGTAAACATAAAGCATGTAGACATTCTAAGTTTTTTGAACGATGCGCAAAAGCTCTTCAAGGTTAAAGTAGAAGATTGCTTGAAGGAATATAACGCTGTAAAAATAAATTCTGACTTTATCGCAGAATTTTCTATGCAAAAAAATGGTGAGGAAACGACAGACATTAAATATTTTACAAGTGAAAGTGTTACAGCATTCATGTCAACGAATTTGGAAGAATGGTTCAAGGATCATATCAAAGAACCTATTCTCACCCAGCTTGAAGAATTCCAGGAGAAAGATTCTGGCTGGACCCTGACGAGTATTATCAGTTTGTGTATCAACATGAAAAAATATTCTCCAATCAAGGGGAGTTCCTTCATTCCACTTCCAAAGTTTATAGAAAAGAAAAAGGCATGTGTTAATGTTCGTAATAATGATAATCAATGTTTCAAGTATGCTATACTTTCAGCATTGTATCCTAGTGAAACTAATCCCAATAGAGTTAATCAATATCGTTTGTATGAGAACGAGCTGAACTTTGGGGATATAGAATTTCCAGTAAAACTCAAAGATGTTCCGAAATTCGATAAATTAAATGATATTTCAATAAATGTATACATATTAAAAAAGTACAATGCAAAGTTTGAAGTATCGCCATGCCATGTTACAAAAGAAAAAAAAGAAAAACATGTTAATCTACTCCTCATTCAAGACTTTTACATAGATGAAAATGAAGAAAATAATCATGATGATGGCGGAAGCTTGCCTGAATACCACTACGTTTGGATTAAATATCTGTCTCGACTTTTAAGCACTCAATTAAGTAAATCTCATGTAAAATCATACCACTGCGAAAGGTGTTTACAAATATTTTACTGTGAAGAAAGGCTGGAAATGCACGAAAATGATTACAAAAATTTAAATAAATGTCGAATTAATTTGCCTGACTTTAAGAATAACATTCTTAAATTTGAAGATTACAATAAAAGTGAAAAAGTTCCTTTTGTTATTTATGCAGATTTTGAATGTTTGTTAAAGCCTACAGAAAATGAAAATGCTTTTCAGCTTCATGTAGCATATAGCATAGGCTATTATATAAAGTGCAGCTTTGATGATAGTTTATCTGTTTATAAATCATACAGACAAGAAAATGAAGATGAAGAGACACCGGCAAAATGGTTTGTTCGAGAACTGAAAGAAATTAGTGAAAAGATTGATCTACTCTACAAAAATCCAAAACCAATGAGACTTGCAGATCTAGAAGAATTATCTTTTCGGAAGTCAACTGTTTGCCATATATGCCGAAAGCCTATCAAAAGTGAAGAACTCGCAGTACGAGACCATTGTCATCTAACAGGACGGTACGTTAGTTTTTAATGTATACAAATATTTGACTTAAATGCTGTACAGCATGTAAGACTTGTTTTCTATTTAGTTTCAGAGGTGCAGCTCACAATTCATGCAATTTAAATTACAAGGATTCGAGGTTTGTTCCGGTTATCTTTCATAACCTCAATTATGATACACACTTCATTTTGAAAGAGATTGCTACTTCTACAATAATGAATGGACGAGTATCTCTGATACCTTACAACAAAGAAAAATATATTTCATTTACGAAGTATATAGATGACTGTGACATCAGTTTTAGATTTATAGATTCATGACGTTTTTTACCATCATCGTTGGAAAAGCTTGCATCATATTTGGAAACCGTGCCGATAGCAGTGAATGAGTTTAAAAATGATGGATTTACAGATGAGCAAATCAATCTTCTTAGACGAAAAGGTATATTTCCATATGATTTCGTAGATGGATTGGACAAGTTGATGACTACAAAACTGCCAGAGAAGAATGAGTTTTACAATAAACTAACAGATTCTCATATTATTGACGAAGACTATCACCATGCTGTTACAGTATGGAATATGTTTACTATAAAAACTTTGGGTGAATATTCAGATTTGTACTTGAAAACAGATGTTTTATTATTAGCTGACGTCTTCGAAAGTTTTCGAGAGACATCTCTGAAAGCGTATAGTTTATGTCCTGCACACTTTTACACGACTCCAGGTCTCACATTTTCAGCAGCTCTAAAAATGACAAAAGTGGAATTGGAGCTTCTTACAGATATAGATATGCTGATGTTTATTGAAGCAGGTATTGGAGGAGGAATAAGTCAATGTTGCAATCGGTATGCTAAGGCGAACAATCCGTACATGGGACCATTATACGATAAGAATCAGAAAACGAAGACAATCTTATATTTTGATATTAATAATCTTTATGGATGGGCCATGGTGCAATATTTACCAGTGGGAAAATTTAATAGGATCGAATATGAAACGAATTCAAATTTTTTTAATGCACCACCAGACTCTGATACAGGCTACTTTGCTGAAGTAGATTTAGAGTATCCTGAAGAAATACATGATGATCATCAAGATTTGCCTTTTTGTGCAGAGCATCGTACACCCCCTGGCTCAGAGCAAAAGAAACTGTTGACTACTTTGAATGATAAGAAAAGGTATGTCATTCATTATCTTGCGTTAAAACAGGTATTAGATAATGGACTTCGACTTAAAAAAGTGCATAGGATTCTGAGTTTTGAGCAGAAGCCTTGGCTCAAACCATATGTTGAATTTAATACAGAGAAGAGAAAGCAGGCCAAGAATGAGTTTGAAAAGCTTTTCTACAAGTTATTAATTAATGCAGTATATGGTAAGTGCATCGAGCGAGAACGATCTCGCGTTGATGTACGATTAGTGAATAAATTCACTGGTCGATATGGAGCAGAAGCACGTACAGCTCAACCAAATTTCCATAGTTGTGCTATCTTTGATGAAAATTTGGTTGCTATACAGCTAAAGAGAACAAGCATTACAATTAAAAAACCAATATACGTTGGTCTCAGCATTCTCGATTTGTCTAAAACATTGTTATACGATTTTCATTATTCATATATGAAGCGACGACTTGGGGAAAAATGTAAACTCCTTTACACCGACACAGATAGTCTGATATATGAAGTTGTTGACGTGTAATTCAAATGGAGGGGAATGAAAAAATGGCTGATACAAGAGAAGAAAGAGTGGGGGAGATAGAGAAGGGGTATGAAGCGACCAATACTGAAGAAGAAAGCGACAGAGCAATGGAGAGGGGGAACGAAGTGACCAATGAAAACAGTGCAGCACGAGTGGGGATGACACTTTATGACGATACAGGTAAACAAATCATTATCCAATACGATGTTTGTAAGGAGCTAATGCACGAATGGAATCCATCGATGGAGGAGTCATCTTCCGATAGAAGGGATATTCTACAAGAGGCGGTGGAAGGGGCAGACATCATGGTGGGGAATGGGCTATATGAACCGACGCACCACGGTGAAGAGCACATTCGAGCAGTCGAGCTTGAAAATTACCTTCCTTTGGAGAAGAAACCAAGACTCACTTAACATTTCCAAGTAAGTTCTTAGCTGATTTTCACTATTTTTTTGTTCTCAAAGAAAATCTTTTCTCTAACACAAATTCGGGTTTATCATAATAATCTTTGAGGTTGTAAGTTACTGGATCCGGATCCGAGCAGGACTAAGTGCCACCGGTGCTCTAGCAGGAGGTGCTGCTGGAATAGCTAAAGCAGTTAATGATGCTAAAGCTGCGCAGAAAAATTATGAAGAAAGTAAGAGGCATAACGAGACCATAGAAGCTATTGCTTTAGGCAAAGGTCTTCATCTTAAGCCCTATAAAAGTGGAATGGGATTATTTATGAAACCTCATATCGGTCGTGGTCATCAAGTCAGTAGAAAAAAAAAAAACTTCGATTTAACTTTGCCAAATCGTGCACTGACTGACTACGATCTAAAAAAATATGCTCATATGATGAAAATTTCAGATTTCCGTGGTGTTTTCATGAGAAATAATCTACCCCCTGATGGTCCATGGCGTAATGAAACAGCTGTGGTAAACTTGGACGATTTTCAAAATAGAGGCACTCACTACGTTTGCTATCGCAAACGTGGTCCTGAAGTACTTTATTTCGATAGTTTTGGTGATCTCAAACCTCCCAAGGATCTCATGATGTATTTTAACGTGAAGGAAGTGAAATACAATTACAAAGGATATCAAAATTTTGACTCATTTATATGTGGTCATCTTTGTCTCTACTTCTTAGCTGGGAGACTATAAAAGAGATGTTCGCAGACGAATAGATTCATTAGCATCCGATCAGTCATGGAAGATAGCTTCACTCTGAGTCTCTCAGGAAACTCATCTGTCTTAGAAGCGCAATATTTTCCTTCGATTGAACTACCACAGCATAAAAATTTTGTCTTGGGATTAGTTGAACTCTTAACATTCAACTCTATTCCCAATGTTGACCATTCAAATAATAAACTTCATTTGAGCAAAAATAATATTATCACTATCCCTACGGGCAGCTATGAAATTGATGCTATAAATCAATTTTTGCAAGAAACTTTGAAATCCAAAGGAATTGAATTTTCTTTGAAAGCTGACAACAATACTCTCAGAAGTGAAATCCTCTGCAGTCATCAGATAGATCTCAAACCTCGCGATTCAATAGGCCGTCTCCTTGGCTTCGCTCCTCGTATTCTCAAAGAGAACATTCAACACAGCTCTGATTTACCTGTGAAAATATTAAGAATCAATGCACTCAGAGTGGAGTGCAACATTACTGCAGGTGCTTACATCAATAATAAGAAAGTTCATACAATCCATGAGTTCTTTCCCAGAGTGCCTCCAGGATATAAAATCTTAGAAGTTCCGTCTCATGTGATATATCTACCACTCAGTGTCAAGTGCATAGATCATCTGCAAATTCGAATTGTAGATCAGGACGGAAATTTGGTGAATTTTCGAGGAGAGGAAATTACTATTAGACTTCACATCAAATCTGTATAATGGGTATCGTTTACAATTCTGGAACATATATAAGTCAGCCATCATGTCAACCAGTCATCAGTCGACCAAAGAAACTCAAACCGTTAACACGGAAGAGCATTCAGTTTCTGAAAAGCCTAGGACTAAAAGTTCTGGAAAAAATTCAGGTGTATAATTCTTTGTTGCTTCCAGAAAAATGGACGAAATTATAAGCATTCAATCAGGTGTCGTCTTCGATGAGTCTATTGCGCATTACGGTACGTAGGTACACGCCCATCAACCATACTCATTATTAAGCTTTGATAATAGTGATGAAATTCGTATTTCTATACAACATCAAGATCTATGCCTCTTACCATCGCGTAGTTCTATCCACGTATGTGGGAAATTGAAACTAAAAGATGGTTTAACAGCACCAACTAAAACTAAATACGTGAACAATGGCTTCTGCGCCGCCCAGCGAGGGTTCAGTCCACTAGCTTGTGTATTCGAGAAAAGCCACGAGACACACGTTCGAGCGAACCAGCGCGGAAGTATTTGTAAGTACCTACTCGTTTGCTGATCTCTCTCTCCGTAGTAAGCCTAGCTTTGTCTCTCTCTCGCTTGCGCTGCATTTGTTCGTAGGTTTACGATTACATAAAGCATAGTTCATCTTTTATCTATCTTGTTTATTTCTCGCCTGTCTCCGCTTTCCCCGCGTTCCCTTCTCTCGAAGACGCAAACGTCATATTCACGATTAAGCTGCGCAGCATTAAGACTCACGACGCCGCCGCGGGCACACGGCGGATCGTGGGCTTTGCAGAAGACTATAAAAAAATTATAGTTAATATGAAGCATGAGCTCATACTTACAAGATCGAGAAGCGACTTAAATGCATTAATCCAGAATGGAACTACATCATCTGGCGTAACTACTTATGAAGATTGTGAAGTAAAAATAACGAAGATAGAATGGTTAATGCCATATGTTATTGCATCAGATAAACAAAAAATCCAGCTATTGAATTTCATTGGTAAGGATAACCCCATCTCTATGTGTTTTCGTTCTTGGGAGATATTTGAATATCCTCTTCTTCCAAGCACAAATAAACACGTCTGGACAGTGAAAACTTCAAATCAATTGGAGAAACCTCGTTTCGTAATTCTCGGACTACAAACAAAGAGAAAAGCTGCAAGAACTGCAAATGCCAGTAGATTTGATCATTGTGAGATAAGTAATGTGAAACTTTTCTTAAATTCTCAAATCGGAAACTTGCTTCGTGACGCTTTACATGATGCATCAAAAATTTTTGTAATGGGTGCATTAAAACAGAAATGGCTTGAACGATTCAAATTTCCTGTTCACAATATTGAACAGTATGGCTATCCGTCAAAACCATCTTTTAAGTGCGTCACAGTATGCTCAAATCATAATCCAATCTACAAGACTGCCTGCGCACTTCACACTGTCAAACTTATGAAATTATTCTATCAGTCATGCAAACATTTGTAAGAAAAAATAAAATGAATAAATAAATAAAAATTAAAAAAAAAATAAATAAATAAAAGTTTTCTCTCCTAATTTTTGAAAAACACACCTCCTGACATCTATCGAAGGTGAAAAGCCTTACGATTCGTGAAAAAATTTCTCTCACCAATTTTGAAAAGTAGTGTCCACCTCCTTTTAGTACACTCCCTTTTTTTTGGAACCTCGACTGTGAGAATGCGAGATTATCCTCTTCTAACAAGAAAAGATCTTGGAGAAAATCTCACTCTGAATTTATTTAGGACTTCTAAGAATATTGCTGTATATCGGTGCGAGAGGCATCTGTGCGTTCTCTACAAAACCCAATCAGATATCTCTGCAAATGATTTTTAAACAGCAGCATTGTCTCTGGGAAAGTGAAAGGGATAGTACCTGTGGGATTTGTATGTATAGTCGGCGGTCAATACTTTCTAGCATCGCGTTTCTCAGTCAGAAAACACCTGTGTGCGGGTCTTCGTCCTTATCTGCGTGAGGATCGTATTGGAAATGTGAGGGATAGTACCTATGCAATCTGTACGCGCAGACGGGGGACTAACTTATCGCAGTTGAAAGGAAAAACACATGTCGCTGGAAGCTGTATACATCTGCGTGGGATAGTTTGTATACGTATCCCAGAATTATCTATGCGAAGTTTGTATAAGGAGCATTTCTCGCATACATTCCGTAAAGTAGAGGAAAACACCTGTACGCGGGTCGTCGTCTCTACCTGCGCGAAGGAGGAGGAGCATGAACCCACCACTAAATTTTTTTTCGGGACACGGAGAAGGGAAGATTGGGACTTATACATACTACGGTTACTGGCTCACTTTGAGAGGGGGAAGAATTCTCGGTCGCTAGGGGAGGGAAGGGAGGGATCGACACTCCCTCTATCTAAAAATACACAGCTCGGATTCTGGCTCACTTCGAGAGGGGGAAGAATTCTCGGTCGCTTGGGGAGAAAAGGGAGGGATTGACAATCCCTCCATTTAAAATACACAGCTCGGATTCTGGCTCTCACTGAGAGAGGAGGGGGTGAGCCAGAATCCACATGAGCCAGTATGCCTATAGCCTATCTACTTATGATCAATTGGCTTTGTATACACACTTGGTGTGTTTGATTTGTGGGGTTTGATTAGAGAAGCACTTTGGACGAGACTTACTTTTGTTGTTGTGGTCCGTGGTCTCACATTAAGTGTCTTACATTTTAAATTGTTAGTACTTTTCGATTTCCCGCGTTAACCTATATTTGAGTATTCCATTTTGTTCGTCTATATTGTTATATCTTGTGTCATATTTGTATGAATGGATGAGAGTTACAATTAAAAACTTGATTTGGTTTGAAAGTATAAAAATAGGTTATTTATTTATTTTTTTTGGGTCCCCCTACTTTTGGTACCATTTTACAATAAACCGTAGTATAACTTGTTATATAAAAAAAATAATGTTAAAGGTAAGAACAATAATGATGGGATGAATTTTTAGTGCGGTGTGTCTGATAAATATGTTTCTTGTATTATAATCACATCAGGTGATGTGGAATCTTCTCTGTCAGCTTGCTCATTTTCTTCTTTTGCTTTTTCTTGGTCCCCTGTGCAGTTTTCTAAGTGAGCGTCCATGTGTTGGTATTGTATTATAACGGTGTTTGCTAACCGTGTATAAAGTATTTGAGAGGAATTGACGACGGTCCGAATGAGCAACTCGTTGCAGGCTTCTTGAAGGCTTCTTGTTCGAAGCCTGGCCCGTAGCACAGTATGCTGTACGTGCACGTCCTCGTGCACGTGTGCCCGCGGCGGCGTCGTGAGTCTTAATGTTGCGCAGCTTAATCGTGAATATGACGTTTGCGTCTTCGAGAGAAGGGAACGCGGGGAAAGCGGAGAGTCAGGCGAGAAATAAACAAGATAGATAAAAGATGAACTATGCTTTATGTAATCGTAAACCTACGAACAAATGCAGCGCAAGCGAGAGAGAGACAAAGCTAGGCTTACTACGGAGAGAGAGATCAGCAAACGAGTAGGTACTTACAAATACTTCCGCGCTGGCTCGCTCGAACGTGTGCCTCGTGGCTTTTCTCGAATACACAAGCTAGTGGACTGAACCCTCGCTGGGCGGCGCAGATGATGCCTCGTGGCTTGACCTGGATGGCGAAAACGGACAATAGGGCTCTCGCTGGGCAGCGCAGGTGATGCCTCGTGGCCTTGGTCGTGCAGATGAGTGCCGCGGGACGGCGAGCAGCGATAGCTGCTTTACTCGTGCGGAACTCACAGATGGGTCTCACAATTAAACGAGATCGTACCCGGCGACACGACAGGACACGACTTCTCGTAGATAACGTACAGATCTCCGGCGCGGACACGGATCGCAATCGCAGGATCTCTCTAGGAAAATTAGACCGCACCGTACAATAGCCGGAAGCAAAGTTATCCAGCGGTAATCAGATCTGCACAGCCAAGACCGGATGCTTGTTATCTGAGTAGTTTATACAATCGTACTAGCTGTGACGGTTGCGTTAAACAAAACAACTTTTAACTATATCAAACTTGTCTCGTGTTTCACTATGGAATGTAAATACTGTAACGGTCGTTTCTAGAAAGATCTGCGACTCGTTGACGCTCGCTCTTTGTCATCCCATTCTTTATAAAGGTGTCGTGGCTCAGTCGCCAGCCACCAGTCGTAAGAACACTCTCGTCAAGTAGACCTCGTGTGTAAAAAATCTTTGCAATGGATTCAGCAGCAGCAGCAGCAACCTTAGCGGCAACAAGTGCCGAGTCTTGGAAAAATAAGCCGATCACCTGCAACTTGTACTCGACGACGTACGCGCTCAACAAATCAAACTGCAAGCGTGCAACCATAGGCCTCGAGTATTACAGCGGTTACTACAGAGCAGTGTTAAAAATTTGTGCCAATGGATCGCCAGCCAAGTATGTGACACTCGACTCACACAGCTGGGAAGTGATCAAAGATCAGATGGAGGCTATGGATGCCTATCTGAATCACTCCTTCACGTTCTACCAGGATTTTGGAAATCCTAGCAAGATCCTCATTCCAAATCACGATGTCACATTCACAAATAGCTTCGGAGCAAGAGCGATCGGAATCGACGAGAGGCCAACACCAACATCAGCACCTACAGCAGAAATGACAACCCACAATGCTCAGCAGTTCATCAACAGTGTCGGCAGCCATGACGAGGAAACACAACAGCATCCACCTGCACAGCCTGCGTGCAAGAAGCAGAAAAAGTACGAGAGTCCGCCTAGTGTAATTATGCATCAACAAACGTTCGCTGGCTTAAGACAGGTAAAAGAGTGCATCGATTTGCGTTTTAAACAGCTTTTGAGATTAGTTAATCGTGGCGTGGACTCAATTTTAGATTATATAAAAGACGCTTTGAATTGAAAAGAGAAGAGGCTGAACTATGTCGTGAAATTCTGAAAAATGTAAAGTCGTTCAAACAATATTACGCCCTTCATAAATATAAAATCGACGAAATTGTTAAGACAAACTTGAATTTCGCCACTGTAAGCGTCGACGTTTTAGATGTAGTTTTAACGGAAATCTATGCATTAGACTTAGCCAGAATCGCAAAAGATGTGTACGACGTTATGTTTCCGATATAATTTTTTTTTATTCATCTCCTATCGTTAGTTTCTAAGCTGTAAATATTCTATTGTTCTACGCGCGCATACACACACACACACACACACACACAAGCGCATAAATATATCATGTATTCAATTTTCGCTGTTTTATTAAATAAATATAAGCTTGTATCAAACAAATTTTCTCTATTTTAATGTGTACAAATCCCATCAATAAACCCCAAAGCTGAAATTTAGAGTAGGCTTTGCGGCACCGTGTAGTAGGAAATCATACAGGTTACATATTATTACAGCGCAGAAAGGATCAGAGCTGACGCAAGGGCAATAAAAGCCAAACAGCAGGTATACGACAGGTAGACGGCGGCGGACGCACGCACGAGTATGGAGGGGAGGAGAGAGAAGCGGGTCCGGTACAGCAGCGGCGGGAGCCACCGCGCCAGAACTCAGAGGCTACTATAGTGTAAAAGGAGAGGGGACGGGCTGGCATAGCGAGAGTCGTGCACGTGCGTTCTCGAGCTCGGGGCCGGTATGGAGTAGATAACGAAAGAGGGAGAGAGACGCGCTCGGGTCTGCTTGGGTAAAAGGTTGGTATCGTATGCGTGATATAGCTTTTGTTTAAAAATTATTTATAATTATTTATAAATAAACAAAAGTTACCCATCGATGACAGACTGTTTATGACAGAATAGCGGTCGTAAATCATGTTAACCTTATGGCATCGTATGCGTAATATAGCTTTTGTTAACTAATTATTTATAAGATAAAATAATATAAATTTATTTATATTATTTTAATATAAGATAAAATAATTATTTAAGATAAACTAATATAAATAAATTTATATTATTTTATCTTATATAATTTATATTATTTTATCAGTACGATAACCTTTTTACAATTACATAAAAACGAAAAAATTAAGTATCAACTTAAATAAAATTAAATTAAACTAAAAAGCCACCCCAGCCTCCCGATAAACATATGCTACTTTCAGTTTTTCTTCGTCAATGATCATTGTGGCGGTGTGGTCTACGTTGTTGCTTGGTATTTTCATGCACTCGGGTTCGAGTCCGAGTCTCAGCAAATTTTTTTTTCTACTTGCTGATAATATATACAGTATACAATAACGCAATATGTCATTCAGCTTCTGCAATTATATTTCAATTTAGGAAAGTATACGGTGGGCTTGCAATAAATATAGGTATAATTTACTTCTTGAATTATAGGAATACAAATTAATAATTTTTTTTTTAATTTCAATGTATTTTATAAAACGTTATCGTACTAATAAGATAATTTAAATTTATTTAAAATTGTATTATATATTTTATAAGCAAGTAGAAAAAAAAATTTGCCGAGACTTGGACTCGAACCCGAGTGCATAAGAATAGCAAGCAACGACGTAGACCACGCCGCCACGATTGTTGTTGGTATATGAAAACTGAAGTAGCTTATGTTTATCGGGAGGCTGGGATGGCTTATTAGTTTAATTTAGCTTTGTTTAAGCTTAAGCTTAACTTGTTTGTGTCGGTTTAACCCCCTCTAAAAAATTAAAGTTCTCAATCATGAGATTTGAAAAGTTTTAGATTCTAATTTTTTTACACTTATGTTGTTGTTTAAACATTCTTTTTATTCCAATAATATGCCCGAATAGTTTTTGTCGTTGGTTGAAACTACCGCGAGGTGTGGATGCGCAAATTCCACAGTCGCCGTTTGTCACTTTTCCTCCGCCGCGTCAGTGGCGGACCTAAGAATATATAGCGCCTCTCCCTTCTTCTCCACTGCCGCTGGATGCGTATACTTCCCCTACGCTCCTTTTCGAGATGCGTATAGTTCGATTGCAGGCCGCAAGTGGCGTCATGATCAAATTCGGCACGCATTTTTAACACGGCCAGGGTTGGCGACCGGAAGTACAGAAAACGCACCAAGCGGCTCCCTTCAGACCGCGCGGAGTAGAAAATGAATATCCACAGTCCATTTTGCGAGAGTTGCTCTTCTGCTGTACGCGGATCCGGAGCATGCGCAGTGGCCTGCTCCACGGTCACGCTCTCATTGGCGCTCCGCACTCGCGCGCTATTTGAAAAAGACGGAGAGCGGGGCTTTGCGTCAGCCTCTTTTCTGTTAGTTACCATCTTAATTAACATGAAAAACTCTTTGTGTACTAAAAAAAAAACCAATTAGAAAGCTACACAACGATTTTCACATAGGGATATACGTCAGTAGGTAGCTTATATACAAGTAAACCTCCCATGACTATGCAAACGAATTTATAAACGCTATCAGCTGTAAAAACCTAAATATTAAAAAATAATGTTTAAGCTTAAACAAACTTAATTTAAACTAAAGGCCATCCCACCCTTGCGATAAACATATGCTACTTTCAATCATTCTAGTCCAACGACGTTTGTGGCGGAGCACAATTTTGTACGAAAGTAGAAAAAAAGAAAAAAAAATTCGCCGGGTACCGGACTCAACCCGGAAGCATAAGATTACTGAGCAACGACGTAGACCGCGCCGCCACAAACGTCTTTGGAGGAGAGAGATTGAAAGTAGCATATGTTTATCGCAAGGGCGGGGAGGCTTTTAGTTTATATTGGGTTTGTTCAAGCTTAAACATAATTTGTTAATATTTAGGTACTAATTGTTTTTTTATATTTTAACGTGTTTTTCTAATAATGTTGTTTTCTTAGTACGTGTTACAATTCTGACGAGTGGAGCTATTTATACATAAAATATAATTTGTATAATTATTTTAACGAATTTAATTGTATTGTTTGAATAGCGCATTTTATACTGAAAATTTTATAAGTAGAAAAAAAAGAAAAAAAAATTTGCCGTATACCGGACTCGAACCCGGGAGCATAAGAATACTGAGCAACGACGTTGACCGCTCCGCCACAAACGTCGTTGGACTAGAATGATTGAAAGTAGCATATGTTTATCGCAAGGGTGGGATGGCCTTTAGTTTAAATTAAGTTTGTTTAAGCTTAACCATTATTTGTTAATATTTAGGTTTTTACAGCTGATAACGTTTATAAATTCGTTTGCATAGGCATCGTTTGCATAGTCATGGGAGGTTTACTTGTATATAAGCTACCTACTACGTACCTTCACTGCTGTCCGCTGTGTAAAGCAAGAAAGACTCTTTGTTTTCTGCACACAGTTACAGGAGTACATCTTACAATTCGCTACAGCAGTTGAAAATATTCTAAATCGTTAGGATAACCGTGGGGAACAATAATATTTTCTAAACACAGTAATAGGAGTACATCATACAATTCGCTACAGCAGTTGAAAATATTCTAAATCGTTAGGATAACCGTGGGGAACACTAATAATCACTTTCACTGCTGCCGGCTGTGTAAAGCAAGAAAGACTCATTATTTTCTGAATACAGTTATAGGAGTACATCATACAATTCGCTTCAGCAGTTGAGAATATTCTAAATCGTTATTATAACCGTGGGGAACACTAATAATCACTTTCACTGCTGTCGGCTGGGTAAAGCAAGATAGAGTATGGATTCATTGTTTTCTGCATACTGTCATAGGAGTACATCTTACAATTCGCTTCAGCAGTTGAAAATATTCTAAAACGTTAGGATAGACATGGGGAACACTAATAATCACTTACACTGCTGTCGGCTGTGCAAAGCAAGATTGAGTATGGATTCTGTGACTTCTGCACACAGTTGCAACCTAAATCGTTGGGAAAACCGTGGGAAACACTAATAATCACTTTCACTGCTGTCAGCTGTGTAAAGCAAGAAAGATTCATTATTTTCTGAATACAGTTATAGGAGTACATCATACAATTCGCTTCAGCAGTTGAGAATATTGTAAATCGTTAGGATAGACATGGGGAACACTAATAATCACTTACACTGCTGTCGGCTGTGTAAAGCAAGAAAGACTCTTTGTTTTCTGCATACAGTCATAGGAGTACATCTGACAATTCGCTACAGCAGTTGAAAATATTCTAAAACGTTAGGATAGACATGGGGAACACTAATAATCACTTTCACTGCTGTCGGCTGTGCAAAGCAAGAAAGACTCTTTGTTTTCTGCATACTGTCATAGGAGTACATCTTACAATTCGCTTCAGCAGTTGAAAATATTCTAAAACGTTAGGATAGACAAGGGGGACACTAATAATCACTTACACTGCTGTCGGCTGTGCAAAGCAAGAAAGAGCATGGATTCTGTGACTTCTGCACACAGTTGCAACCTAAATCGTTGGGAAAACCGTGGGGAACACTAATAATCACTTTCACTGCGGTCGGCTGTGTAAAGCAAGAAAGACTCTTTATTGTCTGCATACAGTCATAGGAGTAGATCTGACAATTCGCTTCAGCAGTTGAAAATATTCTAAATCGTTAGGATTACCGTGGGGAACACTAATAATCACTTTCACTGCTGTCGGCTTTGTAAAGCAAGAAAGACTCTTTGTATTCTGCACACAGTTACAGGAGTACATCTTAGAATTTGCTTCAGCAGTGGAAAATATTCTAAATGGATAGGATAACCGTGGGGAACACTAGTATTTTCTAAACACAGTAATATGAGTACATCATACAATTCGCTTCAGCAGTTGAAAATATTCTAAATCGTTAGCATAACCTTGGGGAACAATAATAATCACTTTCACTGCTGTCGGCTGTGTAAAGCAAGAAAGACTCATTCTTTTCTGCATACAGTCATAGGAGTACATCTGAATATTCGCTACAGCAGTTGAGAATATTCTAAATCGTTAGGATAACTGTGGGGAACACTAATAATCACTTTCACTGCTGTCAGCTGTGTAAAGCAAGAAAGACTCATTATTTTCTGAATACAGTTATAGGAGTACATCATACAATTCGCTTCAGCAGTTGAGAATATTGTAAATCGTTAGGATAGACACGGGGAAGACTAATAATCACTTACACTGCTGTCGGCTGTGCAAAGCAAGATTGAGTATGGATTCTGTGTCTTCTGCACACAGTTGCAACCTAAATCGTTGGGAAAACCGTGGGAAACACTAATAATCACTTTCACTGCGGTCGGCTGTGTAAAGCAAGAAAGACTTTTTATTGTCTGCATACAGTCATAGGAGTACATCTGACAATTCCCTTCAGCAGTTGACAATATTCTAAATCGTTAGGATAACCGTGGGGAACACTAATAATCACTTTCACTGCTGTCGGCTGTGTAAAGGAAGAAAGACTCTTTGTATTCTGCACACAGTTACATGAGTACATCTTAAAATTCGCTTCAGCAGTTGAAAATATTCTAAAACGTTAGGATAGAAATGGGGAACACTAATAAACACTTTCACTGCTGTCGGCTGTGTAAAGCAAGAAAGACTCTTTGTATTCTGCACACAGTTACAGGAGTACATCTTACAATTCCCTTCAGCAGTTGAAAATATTCTAAATCGTTAGGATAGACATGGGGAACACTAATAATCACTTTTACTGCTGTCGGCTGTGTAAAGCAAGAAAGAGTATGGATTCTTTGTCTTCTGCACACAGTTACAGGAGTACATCTTACAATTCGCTTCAGCAGTTGAGAATATTCTAAAACGTTAGGATAGACATGGGGAACACTAATAATCACTTACACGGCTGCCGGCTGTGTAAAGCAAGAAAGACTCATTATTTTCTGAATACAGTTATAGGAGTACATCATACAATTCGCTTCAGCAGTTGAGAATATTCTAAATCGTTATTATAACCGTGGGGAACACTAATAATCACTTTCACTGCTGTCGGCTGGGTAAAGCAAGAAAGACTCTTTGTTTTCTGCATACAGTCATAGGAGTACATCTTACAATTCGCTACAGCAGTTGTAAATATTCTAAATCGTTAGGATAATCGTGGGGAACACTAATAATCACTTTCACTGCTGTCAGCTGTGTAAAGCAAGAAAGATTCATTATTTTCTGAATACAGTTATAGGAGTACATCATACAATTCGCTTCAGCAGTTCAGAATATTGTAAATCGTTAGGATAGACATGGGGAACACTAATAATCACTTACACTGCTGTCGGCTGTGTAAAGCAAGAAAGACTCTTTGTTTTCTGCATACAGTCATAGGAGTACATCTGACAATTCGCTACAGCAGTTGAAAATATTCTAAAACGTTAGGATAGACATGGGGAACACTAATAATCACTTTCACTGCTGTCGGCTGTGCAAAGCAAGAAAGACTCTTTGTTTTCTGCATACTGTCATAGGAGTACATCTTACAATTCGCTTCAGCAGTTGAAAATATTCTAAAACGTTAGGATAGACAAGGGGGACACTAATAATCACTTACACTGCTGTCGGCTGTGCAAAGCAAGAAAGAGCATGGATTCTGTGACTTCTGCACACAGTTGCAACCTAAATCGTTGGGAAAACCGTGGGGAACACTAATAATCACTTTCACTGCGGTCGGCTGTGTAAAGCAAGAAAGACTCTTTATTGTCTGCATACAGTCATAGGAGTAGATCTGACAATTCGCTTCAGCAGTTGAAAATATTCTAAATCGTTAGGATTACCGTGGGGAACACTAATAATCACTTTCACTGCTGTCGGCTTTGTAAAGCAAGAAAGACTCTTTGTATTCTGCACACAGTTACAGGAGTACATCTTAGAATTTGCTTCAGCAGTGGAAAATATTCTAAATGGATAGGATAACCGTGGGGAACACTAGTATTTTCTAAACACAGTAATATGAGTACATCATACAATTCGCTTCAGCAGTTGAAAATATTCTAAATCGTTAGCATAACCTTGGGGAACAATAATAATCACTTTCACTGCTGTCGGCTGTGTAAAGCAAGAAAGACTCATTCTTTTCTGCATACAGTCATAGGAGTACATCTGAATATTCGCTACAGCAGTTGAGAATATTCTAAATCGTTAGGATAACTGTGGGGAACACTAATAATCACTTTCACTGCTGTCAGCTGTGTAAAGCAAGAAAGATTCATTATTTTCTGAATACAGTTATAGGAGTACATCATACAATTCGCTTCAGCAGTTGAGAATATTGTAAATCGTTAGGATAGACACGGGGAACACTAATAATCACTTACACTGCTGTCGGCTGTGTAAAGCAAGAAAGACTCTTTGTTTTCTGCATACAGTCATAGGAGTACATCTGACAATTCGCTACAGCAGTTGAAAATATTCTAAATCATTAGGATAGACATGGGGAACACTAATAATAACTTTCACTGCTTTCGGCTGTGTAAAGCAAGAAAGAGTCTTTGTTTTCTGCATACAGTTACGGGAGTACATCTTACAATTCGCTTCAGCAGTTGAGAATATTCTAAATCGTTAGGATAACCGTGGGGAACACTAATAATCACTTTCACTGCTGTCGGCTGTGTAAAGAAAGAAAGAGTCTGGATTCGTTGTCTTCTGCACACAGTTACAGGAGTACATCTTAAAATTCGCTTCAGCAGTTGAAAATATTCTAAAACGTTAGGATAGACATGGGGAACACTAATAATCACTTTCACTGCTGTCGGCTGTGCAAAGCAAGAAAGACTCTTTGTTTTCTTCATACTGTCATAGGAGTACATCTTACAATTCGCTTCAGCAGTTGCAAATATTCTAAAACGTTAGGATAGACATGGGGTACACTAATAATCACTTACACTGCTGTCGGCTGTGCAAAGCAAGAAAGAGTATGGATTCTGTGACTTCTGCACACAGTTGCAACCTAAATCGTTGGGAAAACCGTGGGGAACACTAATAATCACTTTCACTGCGGTCGGCTGTGTAAAGCAAGAAAGACTCTTTATTGTCTGCATACAGTCATAGGAGTAGATCTGACAATTCCCTTCAGCAGTTGACAATATTCTAAATCGTTAGGATAACCGTGGGGAACACTAATAATCACTTTCACTGCTGTCGGCTTTGTAAAGCAAGAAAGACTCTTTGTATTCTGCACACAGTTACAGGAGTACATCTTAGAATTTGCTTCAGCAGTGGAAAATATTCTAAAACGTTAGGATAGACATGGGGAACACTAATAATCACTTACACTGCTGTCGGCTGTGCAAAGCAAGATTGAGTATGGATTCTGTGTCTTCTGCACACAGTTGCAACCTAAATCGTTGGGAAAACCGTGGGAAACACTAATAATCACTTTCACTGCGGTCGGCTGTGTAAAGCAAGAAAGACTTTTTATTGTCTGCATACAGTCATAGGAGTACATCTGACAATTCCCTTCAGCAGTTGACAATATTCTAAATCGTTAGGATAACCGTGGGGAACACTAATAATCACTTTCACTGCTGTCGGCTGTGTAAAGGAAGAAAGACTCTTTGTATTCTGCACACAGTTACAGGAGTACATCTTACAATTCGCTTCAGCAGTTGAAAATATTCTAAAACGTTAGGATAGAAATGGGGAACACTAATAAACACTTTCACTGCTGTCGGCTGTGTAAAGCAAGAAAGACTCTTTGTATTCTGCACACAGTTACAGGAGTACATCTTACAATTCCCTTCAGCAGTTGAAAATATTCTAAATCGTTAGGATAGACATGGGGAACACTAATAATCACTTTCACTGCTGTCGGCTGTGTAAAGCAAGAAAGAGTATGGATTCTTTGTCTTCTGCACACAGTTACAGGAGTACATCTTACAATTCGCTTCAGCAGTTGAGAATATTCTAAAACGTTAGGATAGACATGGGGAACACTAATAATCACTTACACTGCTGTCGGCTGTGCAAAGCAAGAAAGAGTATGGATTCTTTGTCTTCTGCACACAGTTACAGGAGTACATCTTACAATTCGCTTCAGCAGTTGAGAATATTCTAAAAGTGTAAAGCAAGAAAGACTTTTTATTGTCTGCATACAGTCATAGGAGTACATCTGACAATTCCCTTCAGCAGTTGACAATATTCTAAATCGTTAGGATAACCGTGGGGAACACTAATAATCACTTTCACTGCTGTCGGCTGTGTAAAGGAAGAAAGACTCTTTGTATTCTGCACACAGTTACATGAGTACATCTTAAAATTCGCTTCAGCAGTTGAAAAAATTCTAAATCGTTAGGAAAACCGTGGGGAACACTAATAATCACTTTCACTGCTGTCGGCTGTGTAAAGCAAGAAAGACTCTTTGTATTCTGCACACAGTTACAGGAGTACATCTAACAATTCGCATCAGCAGTTGACAATATTCTAAATCGTTCGGATAGACATGGGGAACACTAATAATCACTTTCACTGCTGTCGGCTGTGTAAAGCAAGAAAGACTCTTTGTATTCTGCACACAGTTACAGGAGTACATCTTAGAATTTGCTTCAGCAGTGGAAAATATTCTAAATCGTTAGGAAAACCGTGGGGAACACTAATAATCACTTTCACTGCTGTCTTCTGTGTAAAGCAAGAAAGACTCTTTGTATTCTGCACACAGTTACAGGAGTACATCTTAGAATTTGCTTCAGCAGTGGAAAATATTCTAAATCGTTAGGATAACCGTGGGGAACACTAATAATCACTTTCACTGCTGTCGGCTGTGTAAAGCAAGAAAGAGTCTGGATTCTTTGTTTTCTGCACACAGTTACAGGAGTACATCTTACAATTCCCTTCAGCAGTTGAAAATATTCTAAATCGTTAGGATAGACATGGGGAACACTAATAATCACTTTCACTGCTGTCGGCTGTGTAAAGCAAGAAAGACTCTTTGTATTCTGCACACAGTTACAGGAGTACATCTTAGAATTTGCTTCAGCAGTGGAAAGTATTCTAAATCGTTAGGATAACCGTGGGGAACAATAATAATCACTTTCACTGCTGTCGGCTGTGTAAAGCAAGAAAGAGTATGGATTCTTTGTTTTCTGCATACGGTCATAGGAGTACATCTTACAATTCGCTTGAGCAGTTGAAAATATTCTAAAACGTTAGGATAGACATGGGGAACACTAATAATCACTTACACTGCTGTCGGCTGTGCAAAGCAAGAAAGAGTATGGATTCTTTGTCTTCTGCACACAGTTACAGGAGTACATCTTACAATTCACTTCAGCAGTTGAAAATATTCTAAAAGGTTAGGATAGACATGGGGAACACTAATAATCACTTACACTGCTGTCGGCTGTGTAAACCAAGAAAGTCTCTTTGTTTTCTGCACACAGTTATAGGAGTACATCATACAATTCGCTACAGCAGTTGAAAATATTCTAAATCGTTAGGATATCCGTGGGGAACACTAATAATCACATTCACTGCTGTCGGCTGTGTAAAGCAAGAGAGACTCTCTCTTTTCTGCATACAGTTACAGGAGTACATCTTACAATTCGCTACAGCAGTTGAAAATATTCTAAATCTTTATTATAACCGTGGGGAACACTAATAATCACTTTCACTGCTGTCGGCTGGGTAAAGCAAGAAAGACTCTTAGTTTTCTGCATACAGTTACAGGAGTTCATCTTAGAATTCGCTTCAGCAGTTGAAAATATTCTAAATCGTTAGGATAACCGTGGGCAACACTAATAATCACTTTCACTGCTGTCGGCTGTGTAAAGCAAGAAAGACTCATTATATTCTGAATACAGTTATAGGAGTACATCATACAATTCGCTTCAGCAGTTGAGAATATTCTAAATCGTTAGGATAGACATGGGGAACACTAATAATCACTTACACTGCTGTCGGCTGTGCAAAGCAAGATAGAGTATGGATTCATTGTTTTCTGCATACTGTCATAGGAGTACATCTTACAATTCGCTTCAGCAGTTGAAAATATTCTAAAACGTTAGGATAGACATGGGGAACACTAATAATCACTTACACTGCTGTCGGCTGTGCAAAGCAAGATTGAGTATGGATTCTGTGACTTCTGCACACAGTTGCAACCTAAATCGTTGGGAAAACCGTGGGAAACACTAATAATCACTTTCACTACGGTCGGCTGTGTAAAGCAAGAAAGACTTTTTATTGTCTGCATACAGTCATAGGAGTACATCTGACAATTCCCTTCAGCAGTTGACAATATTCTAAATCGTTAGGATAACCGTGGGGAACACTAATAATCACTTTCACTGCTGTCGGCTGTGTAAAGGAAGAAAGACTCTTTGTATTCTGCACACAGTTACATGAGTACATCTTAAAATTCGCTTCAGCAGTTGAAAATATTCTAAAACGTTAGGATAGAAATGGGGAACACTAATAAACACTTTCACTGCTGTCGGCTGTGTAAAGCAAGAAAGACTCTTTGTATTCTGCACACAGTTACAGGAGTACATCTTACAATTCCCTTCAGCAGTTGAAAATATTCTAAATCGTTAGGATAGACATGGGGAACACTAATAATCACTTTCACTGCTGTCGGCTGTGTAAAGCAAGAAAGAGTATGGATTCTTTGTCTTCTGCACACAGTTACAGGAGTACATCTTACAATTCGCTTCAGCAGTTGAGAATATTCTAAAACGTTAGGATAGACATGGGGAACACTAATAATCACTTACACTGCTGTCGGCTGTGCAAAGCAAGAAAGAGTATGGATTCTTTGTCTTCTGCACACAGTTACAGGAGTACATCTTACAATTCGCTTCAGCAGTTGAGAATATTCTAAAAGTGTAAAGCAAGAAAGACTTTTTATTGTCTGCATACAGTCATAGGAGTACATCTGACAATTCCCTTCAGCAGTTGAAAATATTCTAAATCGTTAGGATAACCGTGGGGAACACTAATAATCACTTTCACTGCTGCCGGCTGTGTAAAGGAAGAAAGACTCTTTGTATTCTGCACACAGTTACATGAGTACATCTTAAAATTCGCTTCAGCAGTTGAGAATATTCTAAATCGTTAGGATAGACATGGGGAACACTAATAATCACATTCACTGCTATCGGCTGTGTAAAGCAAGAAAGAGTATGGATTCTTTGTCTTCTGCACACAGTTACAGGAGTACATCTTAAAATTCGCTTCAGCAGTTGAGAATATTCTAAATCGTTAGGATAGACATGGGGAACACTAATAATCACATTCACTGCTATCGGCTGTGCAAAGCAAGAAAGACTCTTTGTTTTCTGCATACTGTCAAAGGAGTACATCTTACAATTCGCTTCAGCAGTTGAAAATATTCTAAAACGTTAGGATAGCCATGGGGAACACTAATAATCACTTTCACTGCTGTCGGCTGTGTAAAGCAAGAAAGACTCTTTGTTTTCTGCATACAGTTACAGGAGTACATCTTAAAATTCGCTTCAGCAGTTGAAAAAATTCTAAATCTTTAGGAAAACCGTGGGGAACACTAATAATCACTTTCACTGCTGTCGGCTGTGTAAAGCAAGAAAGACTCTTTGTATTCTGCACACAGTTACAGGAGTACATCTAACAATTCGCATCAGCAGTTGAAAATATTCTAAATCGTTCGGATAGACATGGGGAACACTAATAATCACTTTCACTGCTGTCGGCTGTGTAAAGCAAGAAAGACTCTTTGTATTCTGCACACAGTTACAGGAGTACATCTTAGAATTTGCTTCAGCAGTGGAAAATATTCTAAATCGTTAGGAAAACCGTGGGGAACACTAATAATCACTTTCACTGCTGTCTTCTGTGTAAAGCAAGAAAGACTCTTTGTATTCTGCACACAGTTACAGGAGTATATCTTAGAATTTGCTTCAGCAGTGGAAAATATTCTAAATCGTTAGGATAACCGTGGGGAACACTAATAATCACTTTCACTGCTGTCGGCTGTGTAAAGCAAGAAAGACTCTTTGTATTCTGCACACAGTTACAGGAGTACATCTTAGAATTTGCTTCAGCAGTGGAAAGTATTCTAAATCGTTAGGATAACCGTGGGGAACAATAATAATCACTTTCACTGCTGTCGGCTGTGTAAAGCAAGAAAGAGTATGGATTCTTTGTTTTCTGCATACGGTCATAGGAGTACATCTTACAATTCGCTTGAGCAGTTGAAAATATTCTAAAACGTTAGGATAGACATGGGGAACACTAATAATCACTTACACTGCTGTCGGCTGTGCAAAGCAAGAAAGAGTATGGATTCTTTGTCTTCTGCACACAGTTACAGGAGTACATCTTACAATTCGCTTCAGCAGTTGAGAATATTCTAAAACGTTAGGATAGCCATGGGGAACACTAATAATCACTTTCACTGCTGTCGGCTGTGTAAAGCAAGAAAGACTCTTTGTTTTCTGCATACAGTTACAGGAGTACATCTTAAAATTCGCTTCAGCAGTTGAAAAAATTCTAAATCGTTAGGAAAACCGTGGGGAACACTAATAATCACTTTCACTGCTGTCGGCTGTGTAAAGCAAGAAAGACTCTTTGTATTCTGCACACAGTTACAGGAGTACATCTAACAATTCGCATCAGCAGTTGAAAATATTCTAAATCGTTCGGATAGACATGGGGAACACTAATAATCACTTTCACTGCTGTCGGCTGTGTAAAGCAAGAAAGACTCTTTGTATTCTGCACACAGTTACAGGAGTACATCTTAGAATTTGCTTCAGCAGTGGAAAATATTCTAAATCGTTAGGATAACCGTGGGGAACACTAATAATCACTTTCACTGCTGTCGGCTGTGTAAAGCAAGAAAGACTCATTATATTCTGAATACAGTTATAGGAGTACATCATACAATTCGCTTCAGCAGTTGAGAATATTCTAAATCGTTAGGATAGACATGGGGAACACTAATAATCACTTACACTGCTGTCGGCTGTGCAAAGCAAGATAGAGTATGGATTCATTGTTTTCTGCATACTGTCATAGGAGTACATCTTACAATTCGCTTCAGCAGTTGAAAATATTCTAAAACGTTAGGATAGACATGGGGAACACTAATAATCACTTACACTGCTGTCGGCTGTGCAAAGCAAGATTGAGTATGGATTCTGTGACTTCTGCACACAGTTGCAACCTAAATCGTTGGGAAAACCGTGGGAAACACTAATAATCACTTTCACTACGGTCGGCTGTGTAAAGCAAGAAAGACTTTTTATTGTCTGCATACAGTCATAGGAGTACATCTGACAATTCCCTTCAGCAGTTGACAATATTCTAAATCGTTAGGATAACCGTGGGGAACACTAATAATCACTTTCACTGCTGTCGGCTGTGTAAAGGAAGAAAGACTCTTTGTATTCTGCACACAGTTACATGAGTACATCTTAAAATTCGCTTCAGCAGTTGAAAATATTCTAAAACGTTAGGATAGAAATGGGGAACACTAATAAACACTTTCACTGCTGTCGGCTGTGTAAAGCAAGAAAGACTCTTTGTATTCTGCACACAGTTACAGGAGTACATCTTACAATTCCCTTCAGCAGTTGAAAATATTCTAAATCGTTAGGATAGACATGGGGAACACTAATAATCACTTTCACTGCTGTCGGCTGTGTAAAGCAAGAAAGAGTATGGATTCTTTGTCTTCTGCACACAGTTACAGGAGTACATCTTACAATTCGCTTCAGCAGTTGAGAATATTCTAAAACGTTAGGATAGACATGGGGAACACTAATAATCACTTACACTGCTGTCGGCTGTGCAAAGCAAGAAAGAGTATGGATTCTTTGTCTTCTGCACACAGTTACAGGAGTACATCTTACAATTCGCTTCAGCAGTTGAGAATATTCTAAAAGTGTAAAGCAAGAAAGACTTTTTATTGTCTGCATACAGTCATAGGAGTACATCTGACAATTCCCTTCAGCAGTTGAAAATATTCTAAATCGTTAGGATAACCGTGGGGAACACTAATAATCACTTTCACTGCTGCCGGCTGTGTAAAGGAAGAAAGACTCTTTGTATTCTGCACACAGTTACATGAGTACATCTTAAAATTCGCTTCAGCAGTTGAGAATATTCTAAATCGTTAGGATAGACATGGGGAACACTAATAATCACATTCACTGCTATCGGCTGTGTAAAGCAAGAAAGAGTATGGATTCTTTGTCTTCTGCACACAGTTACAGGAGTACATCTTAAAATTCGCTTCAGCAGTTGAGAATATTCTAAATCGTTAGGATAGACATGGGGAACACTAATAATCACATTCACTGCTATCGGCTGTGCAAAGCAAGAAAGACTCTTTGTTTTCTGCATACTGTCAAAGGAGTACATCTTACAATTCGCTTCAGCAGTTGAAAATATTCTAAAACGTTAGGATAGCCATGGGGAACACTAATAATCACTTTCACTGCTGTCGGCTGTGTAAAGCAAGAAAGACTCTTTGTTTTCTGCATACAGTTACAGGAGTACATCTTAAAATTCGCTTCAGCAGTTGAAAAAATTCTAAATCTTTAGGAAAACCGTGGGGAACACTAATAATCACTTTCACTGCTGTCGGCTGTGTAAAGCAAGAAAGACTCTTTGTATTCTGCACACAGTTACAGGAGTACATCTAACAATTCGCATCAGCAGTTGAAAATATTCTAAATCGTTCGGATAGACATGGGGAACACTAATAATCACTTTCACTGCTGTCGGCTGTGTAAAGCAAGAAAGACTCTTTGTATTCTGCACACAGTTACAGGAGTACATCTTAGAATTTGCTTCAGCAGTGGAAAATATTCTAAATCGTTAGGAAAACCGTGGGGAACACTAATAATCACTTTCACTGCTGTCTTCTGTGTAAAGCAAGAAAGACTCTTTGTATTCTGCACACAGTTACAGGAGTATATCTTAGAATTTGCTTCAGCAGTGGAAAATATTCTAAATCGTTAGGATAACCGTGGGGAACACTAATAATCACTTTCACTGCTGTCGGCTGTGTAAAGCAAGAAAGACTCTTTGTATTCTGCACACAGTTACAGGAGTACATCTTAGAATTTGCTTCAGCAGTGGAAAGTATTCTAAATCGTTAGGATAACCGTGGGGAACAATAATAATCACTTTCACTGCTGTCGGCTGTGTAAAGCAAGAAAGAGTATGGATTCTTTGTTTTCTGCATACGGTCATAGGAGTACATCTTACAATTCGCTTGAGCAGTTGAAAATATTCTAAAACGTTAGGATAGACATGGGGAACACTAATAATCACTTACACTGCTGTCGGCTGTGCAAAGCAAGAAAGAGTATGGATTCTTTGTCTTCTGCACACAGTTACAGGAGTACATCTTACAATTCGCTTCAGCAGTTGAGAATATTCTAAAACGTTAGGATAGCCATGGGGAACACTAATAATCACTTTCACTGCTGTCGGCTGTGTAAAGCAAGAAAGACTCTTTGTTTTCTGCATACAGTTACAGGAGTACATCTTAAAATTCGCTTCAGCAGTTGAAAAAATTCTAAATCGTTAGGAAAACCGTGGGGAACACTAATAATCACTTTCACTGCTGTCGGCTGTGTAAAGCAAGAAAGACTCTTTGTATTCTGCACACAGTTACAGGAGTACATCTAACAATTCGCATCAGCAGTTGAAAATATTCTAAATCGTTCGGATAGACATGGGGAACACTAATAATCACTTTCACTGCTGTCGGCTGTGTAAAGCAAGAAAGACTCTTTGTATTCTGCACACAGTTACAGGAGTACATCTTAGAATTTGCTTCAGCAGTGGAAAATATTCTAAATCGTTAGGATAACCGTGGGGAACACTAATAATCACTTTCACTGCTGTCGGCTGTGTAAAGCAAGAAAGACTCTTTGTATTCTGCACACAGTTACAGGAGTACATCTTAGAATTTGCTTCAGCAGTGGAAAGTATTCTAAATCGTTAGGATAACCGTGGGGAACAATAATAATCACTTTCACTGCTGTCGGCTGTGTAAAGCAAGAAAGAGTATGGATTCTTTGTTTTCTGCATACGGTCATAGGAGTACATCTTACAATTCGCTTGAGCAGTTGAAAATATTCTAAAACGTTAGGATAGACATGGGGAACACTAATAATCACTTACACTGCTGTCGGCTGTGCAAAGCAAGAAAGAGTATGGATTCTTTGTCTTCTGCACACAGTTACAGGAGTACATCTTACAATTCGCTTCAGCAGTTGAGAATATTCTAAAACGTTACGATAGACATGGGGAACACTAATAATCACTTACACTGCTGTCGGCTGTGCAAAGCAAGAAAGAGTATGGATTCTTTGTCTTCTGTACACAGTTACAGGAGTACATCTTACAATTCGCTTCAGCAGTTGAGAATATTCTAAATCGTTAGGAAAACCGTGGGGAACACTAATAATCACTTTCACTGCGGTCGGCTGTGTAAAGCAAGAAAGACTCTTTATTGACTGCATACGGTCATAGGAGTACATCTTACAATTCGCTTGAGCAGTTGAAAATATTCTAAAACGTTAGGATAGACATGGGGAACACTAATAATCACTTACACTGCTGTCGGCTGTGCAAAGCAAGAAAGAGTATGGATTCTTTGTCTTCTGCACACAGTTACAGGAGTACATCTTACAATTCACTTCAGCAGTTGAAAATATTCTAAAAGGTTAGGATAGACATGGGGAACACTAATAATCACTTACACTGCTGTCGGCTGTGTAAACCAAGAAAGTCTCTTTGTTTTCTGCACACAGTTATAGGAGTACATCATACAATTCGCTACAGCAGTTGAAAATATTCTAAATCGTTAGGATATCCGTGGGGAACACTAATAATCACATTCACTGCTGTCGGCTGTGTAAAGCAAGGAAGACTCTTTGTCTTCTGCACACAGTTACAGGAGCATCTTAGAATTCGCTTCAGCAGTTGAAAATATTCTAAATCGTTAGGATAACTGTGGGGAGCACTAATAATCACATTCACTGCTGTCGGCTGTGTAAAGCAAGAGAGACTCTCTCTTTTCTGCATACAGTTACAGGAGTACATCTTACAATTCGCTACAGCAGTTGAAAATATTCTAAATCGTTATTATAACCGTGGGGAACACTAATAATCACTTTCACTGCTGTCGGCTGGGTAAAGCAAGAAAGACTCTTAGTTTTCTGCATACAGTTACAGGAGTTCATCTTAGAATTCGCTTCAGCAGTTGAAAATATTCTAAATCGTTAGGAAAACCGTGGGGAACACTAATAATCACTTTCACTGCGGTCGGCTGTGTAAAGCAAGAAAGACTCTTTATTGTCTGCATACAGTCATAGAAGTACATCTTACAATTCGCTTCAGCAATTGAAAATATTCTAAAACGTTAGGATAGATATGGGGAAAACTAATAATCACTTTCACTGCTGTCGGCTGTGCAAAGCAAGAAAGACTCTTTGTTTTCTGCATACTGTCAAAGGAGTACATCTTACAATTCGCTTCAGCAGTTGAAAATATTCTAAAACATTAGGATAGACATGGGGAACACTAATAATCACTTACACTGCTGTCGGCTGTGCTAAGCAAGAAAGAGTATGGATTCTTTGTCTTCTGCACACAGTTACAGGAGTACATCTTACAATTCGCTTCAGCAGTTGAGAATATTCTAAAACGTTACGATAGACATGGGGAACACTAATAATCACTTACACTGCTGTCGGCTGTGCAAAGCAAGAAAGAGTATGGATTCTTTGTCTTCTGTACACAGTTACAGGAGTACATCTTACAATTCGCTTCAGCAGTTGAGAATATTCTAAATCGTTAGGAAAACCGTGGGGAACACTAATAATCACTTTCACTGCTGTCGGCTGTGTAAAGCAAGAAAGACTCATTATTTTCTGAATACAGTTATAGGAGTACATCATACAATTCGCTTCAGCAGTTGAAAATATTCTAAATCGTTAGGATAACCGTGGGGAACACTAATAATCACTTTCACTGCTGTCGGCTGTGCAAAGCATGAAAGAGTATGGATCCTTTGTCTTCTGCACACAGTTACAGGAGTACATCTTACAATTCGCTACAGCAGTTGAAAATATTCTAAATCGTTAGGATAACCTTGGGGAACACTAATAATCACTTCACTGCTGTCGGCTGTGTAAAGCAAGAAAGTCTCTTTGTTTTTTGCACACAGTTATATTAGTACATCTTACAATTCGCATCAGCAGTTGAAAATATTCTAAATCGTTAGGATAACCGTGGGGAACACTAATAATCACTTTCACTGCTGTCGGCTGTGTAAAGCAAGAAAGACTCATTATATTCTGAATACAGTTATAGGAGTACATCATACAATTCGCTTCAGCAGTTGAGAATATTCTAAATCGTTAGGATAGACATGGGGAACACTAATAATCACTTTCACTGCTGTCGGCTGTGTAAAGCAAGAAAGACTCTTTGTTTTCTGCATACAGTCATAGGAGTACATTTTACAATTCGCTTCAGCAGTTGAGAATATTCTAAATCGTTAGGATAACCTTGGGGAACACTAATAATCACTTCACTGCTGTCGGCTGTGTAAAGCATGATAGAGTATGGATTCTTTGTTTTCTGCACACAGTGACAGAAGTCCATCTTAGAATTCGCTTCAGCAGTTGAAAACATTCTAAATCGTTAGGATATCTGTGGGGAACACTAATAATCACTTTCACTGCTGTCGGCTGTGCAAAGCAAGAAAGACTTTTTGTTTTCTGCATACTGTCAAAGGAGTACATCTTACAATTCGCTTCAGCAGTTGAAAATATTCTAAAACATTAGGATAGACATGGGGAATACTAATAATCACTTACACTGCTGTCGGCTGTGCAAAGCAAGAAAGAGTATGGATTCTTTGTTTTCTGCATACGGTCATAGGAGTACTTCTTACAATTCGCTTCAGCAGTTGAGAATATTCTAAATCGTTAGGAAAACCGTGGGGAACACTAATAATCACTTTCACTGCGGTCGGCTGTGCAAAGCAAGAAAGACTCTTTATTGTCTGCATACAGTCATAGAAGTACATCTTACAATTCGCTTCAGCAGTTGAAAATATTCTAAAACGTTAGGATAGATATGGGGAAAACTAATAATCACTTTCACTGCTGTCGGCTGTGTAAAGCAAGTAAGACTCTTTGTTTTCTGCATACAGTTACAGGAGTACATCTTAAAATTCGCTTCAACAGTTGAAAATATTCTAAAACGTTAGGATAGCCATGGGGAACAATAATTTTTCACTGCTATCGGCTGTGCAAAGCAAGAAAGACTCTTTGTTTTCTTCATACTGTCAAAGGAGTACATCTTACAATTCGCTTCAGCAGTTGAAAATATTCTAAAACGTTAGGATAGCCATGGGGAAAACTAATAATCACTTTCACTGCTGTCGGCTGTGCAAAGCAAGAAAGACTCTTTGTTTTCTGCATACTGTCAAAGGAGTACATCTTACAATTCGCTTCAGCAGTTGAGAATATTCTAAAACGTTAGGATAGACATGGGGAACACTAATAATCACTGCTGTATCAATACACTGCTGTCAGCTGTGCAAAGCAAGAAAGAGTATGGATTCTTTGTCTTCTGCACACAGTTACAGGAGTACATCTTAAAATTCGCTTCAACAGTTGAAAATATTCTAAAACGTTAGGATAGCCATGGGGAACAATAATTTTTCACTGCTATCGGCTGTGCAAAGCAAGAAAGACTCTTTGTTTTCTTCATACTGTCAAAGGAGTACATCTTACAATTCGCTTCAGCAGTTGAAAATATTCTAAAACGTTAGGATAGCCATGGGGAAAACTAATAATCACTTTCACTGCTGTCGGCTGTGCAAAGCAAGAAAGACTCTTTATTGTCTGCATACAGTCATAGTAGTACATCTTACAATTCGCTACAGCAGTTGAAAATATTCTAAATCGTTAGGATAACCGTGGGGAACACTAATAATCACTTTCACTGCTGTCGGCTGTGTAAAGCAAGAAAGACTCATTATTTTCTGAATACAGTTATAGGAGTACATCATACAATTCGCTTCAGCAGTTGAAAATATTCTAAATCGTTAGGATAACCGTGGGGAACACTAATAATCACTTTCACTGCTGTCGGCTGTGCAAAGCATGAAAGAGTATAGATCCTTTGTCTTCTGCACACAGTTACAGGAGTACATCTTACAATTCACTTCAGCAGTTGAAAATATTCTAAAAGGTTAGGATAGACATGGGGAACACTAATAATCACTTACACTGCTGTCGGCTGTGTAAAGCAAGAGAAACTCTCTCTTTTCTGCATACAGTTACAGGAGTACATCATACAATTCGCTACAGCAGTTGAAAATATTCTAAATCGTTAGGATAACCTTGGGGAACACTAATAATCACTTCACTGCTGTCGGCTGTGTAAAGCAAGAAAGTCTCTTTGTTTTTTGCACACAGTTACAGGAGTACATCATACAATTCGCTTCAGCAGTTGAAAATATTCTAAATCGTTAGGATAACCGTGGGGAACACTAATAATCACTTTCACTGCTGTCGGCTGGGTAAAGCAAGAAAGACTCTTAGTTTTCTGCATACAGTTACAGGAGTTCATCTTAGAATTCGCTTCAGCAGTTGAAAATATTCTAAATCGTTGGGATAACCGTGGGGAACAATAATAATCACTTTCACTGCTGTCGGCTGTGTAAAGCAAGAAAGAGTATGGATTCTTTGTTTTCTGCATACGGTCATAGGAGTACATCTTACAATTCGCTTGAGCAGTTGAAAATATTCTAAAACGTTAGGATAGACATGGGGAACACTAATAATCACTTACACTGCTGTCGGCTGTGCAAAGCAAGAAAGAGTATGGATTCTTTGTCTTCTGCACACAGTTACAGGAGTACATCATACAATTCGCTACAGCAGTTGAAAATATTCTAAATCGTTAGGATATCCGTGGGGAACACTAATAATCACATTCACTGCTGTCGGCTGTGTAAAGCAAGGAAGACTCTTTGTCTTCTGCACACAGTTACAGGAGCATCTTAGAATTCGCTTCAGCAGTTGAAAATATTCTAAATCGTTAGGATAACTGTGGGGAGCACTAATAATCACATTCACTGCTGTCGGCTGTGTAAAGCAAGAGAAACTCTCTCTTTTCTGCATACAGTTACAGGAGTACATCTTACAATTCGCTTCAGTAGTTGAGAATATTCTAAATCGTTAGGAAAACCGTAGGGAACACTAATAATCACTTTCACTGCGGTCGGTTGTGTAAAGCAAGAAAGACTCTTTATTGTCTGCATACAGTCATAGAAGTACATCTTACAATTCGCTACAGCAGTTGAAAATATTCTAAATCGTTATTATAACCGTGGGGAACATTAATAATCACTTTCACTGCTGTCGCCTGGGTAAAGCATGAAAGACTCTTTGTTTTCTGCATACAGTCATAGGAGTACATCTTACAATTCGCTACAGCAGTTGTAAATATTCTAAATCGTTAGGATAACCGTGGGGAACACTAATAATCACATTCACTGCTGTCGGCTGTGTAAAGCAAGAAAGACTCTTTGTTTTCTGCATACAGTTAAAGGAGTTAATCTTAGAATTCGCTTCAGCAGTTGAAAATATTCTAAATCGTTAGGATAACCGTGGGGAACACTAATAATCACATTCACTGCTGTCGGCTGTGTAAAGCAAGAAAGACTCTCGTTTTCTGCATACACATACGATCCACGCGGAGGAAAAGATGTCGCTCCTTAAACTCAAAAGTATTAGGGTCCACGACAAGATGGCGGCCACAGCAAGGCATTTGTCGTCAGAATGCGAGTGTCTAAAGTCTAGACTTTGGCTTACAAAAATCTCTCACGCCAGTTGTAACTACAATTTTATAGTTGACTCCTCGCTAAATGCGAGTAGCTTTTATAAAAATAATATGTACATGATCCACGCATTCTGAGGCATTTTTTGGCAGAATGCGAGGGTCGAAAGTGTAGACTTTGGCTTACAAAAATCTCTCACGCCAGTTGTAACTACAATTTTATAGTTGACTCCTCGCTAAATGCGAGTAGCTTTTATAAAAATAATATGTACAAGATCCACGCATTCTGAGACATTTTTTGGCAGAATGCGAGGGTCGAAAGTCTAGACTTTGGCTTACAAAAATCTCTCACGCCAGTTGTAACTACAATTTTATAGTTGACTCCTCGCTAAATGCAAGTAGCTTTTATAAAAATAATATGTACAAGATCCACGCATTCTGAGACATTTTTTGGCAGAATGCGAGGGTCGAAAGTGTAGACTTTGGCTTACAAAAATCTCTCACGCCAGTTGTAACTACAATTTTATAGTTGACTCCTCGCTAAATGCGAGTAGCTTTTATAAAAATAATACACATACGATCCACAATTTTATAGTTGACTCCTCGCTAAATGCGAGTAGCTTTTATAAAAATAATACACATACGATCCACGCTGAGGAAAAGATGTCGCTCCTTAAACTCAAAAGTATTAGGGTCCACGACAAGATGGCGGCCACAGTAAGGCATTTTTTGGCAGAATGCGAGTGTCTAAAGTATGGACTGGCTTACAAACATCTCTCACGCCAGTTGTAACCACAATTTTATAGTTGACTCCTCGCTAAATGCAGCTTTTATAAAAATAATATGTACAAGATCCACGCATTCTGAGACATTTTTTGGCAGAATGCGAGGGTCGAAAGTCTAGACTTTGGCTTACAAACATCTCTCACGCCAGTTGTAACCACAATTTTATAGTTGACTCCTCGCTAAATGCGAGTAGCTTTTATAAAAATAATATGTACAAGATCCACGCATTCTGAGACATTTTTTGGCAGAATGCGAGGGTCGAAAGTCTAGACTTTGGCTTACAAAAATCTCTCACGCCAGTTGTAACTACAATTTTATAGTTGACTCCTCGCTAAATGCAAGTAGCTTTTATAAAAATAATATGTATAAGATCCACGCATTCTGAGACATTTTTCGGCAGAATGCGAGGGTCGAAAGTGTAGACTTTGGCTTACAAAAATCTCTCACGCCAGTTGTAACTACAATTTTATAGTTGACTCCTCGCTAAATGCAAGTAGCTTTTATAAAAATAATATGTACAAGATCCACGCATTCTGAGACATTTTTTGGCAGAATGCGAGGGTCGAAAGTCTAGACTTTGGCTTACAAACATCTCTCACGCCAGTTGTAACGACAATTTTATAGTTGACTCCTAGTTATATACAAGGTGCTTTTATAAAAATAATACACATACGATCCACGCTGAGGAAAAGATGTCGCTCCTTAAACTCAAAAGTATTAGGGTCCACGACAAGATGGCGGCCACAGTAAGGCATTTTTTGGCAGAATGCGAGCGTCTAAAGTATGGACTGGCTTACAAACATCTCTCACGCCAGTTGTAACTACAATTTTATAGTTGACTCCTCGCTAAATGCGAGTAGCTTTTATAAAAATAATATGTACAAGATCCACGCATTCTGAGACATTTTTTGGCAGAATGCGAGGGTCGAAAGTATGGACTGGCTTACAAACATCTCTCACGCCAGTTGTAACCACAATTTTATAGTTGACTCCTCGCTAAATGCAAGTAGCTATTATAAAAATAATATGTACAAGATCCACGCATTCTGAGACATTTTTTGGCAGAATGCGAGGGTCGAAAGTCTAGACTTTGGCTTACAAACATCTCTCACGCCAGTTGTAACGACAATTTTATAGTTGACTCCTCGCTAAATGCGAGTAGCTTTTATAAAAATAATACACATACGATCCACGCTGAGGAAAAGATGTCGCTCCTTAAACTCAAAAGTATTAGGGTCCACGACAAGATGGCGGCCACAGTAAGGCATTTTTTGGCAGAATGCGAGTGTCTAAAGTATGGACTGGCTTACAAACATCTCTCACGCCAGTTGTAACTACAATTTTATAGTTGACTCCTCGCTAAATGCGAGTAGCTTTTATAAAAATAATATGTACAAGATCCACGCATTCTGAGACATTTTTTGGCAGAATGCGAGGGTCGAAAGTATGGACTGGCTTACAAACATCTCTCACGCCAGTTGTAACCACAATTTTATAGTTGACTCCTCGCTAAATGCAAGTAGCTATTATAAAAATAATATGTATAAGATCCACGCATTCTGAGACATTTTTTGGCAGAATGCGAGGGTCGAAAGTCTAGACTTTGGCTTACAAACATCTCTCACGCCAGTTGTAACGACAATTTTATAGTTGACTCCTAGTTATATACAAATTGCTTTTATAAAAATAATACACATACGATCCACGCTGAGGAAAAGATGTCGCTCTTTAAACTCAAAAGTATTAGGGTCCACGACAAGATGGCGGCCACAGTAAGGCATTTTTTGGCAGAATGCGAGTGTCTAAAGAATGGACTGGCTTACAAACATCTCTCACGCCAGTTGTAACCACAATTTTATAGTTGACTCCTCGCTAAATGCGAGTAGCTTTTATAAAAATAATACACATACGATCCACGCTGAGGAAAAGATGTCGCTCCTTAAACTCAAAAGTATTAGGTTCCACGACAAGATGGCGGCCACAGTAAGGCATTTTTTGGCAGAATGCGAGTGTCTAAAGTATGGACTGGCTTACAAACATCTCTCACGCCAGTTGTAACTACAATTTTATAGTTGACTCCTCGCTAAATGCGAGTAGCTTTTATAAAAATAATATGTACAAGATCCACGCATTCTGAGACATTTTTTGGCAGAATGCGAGGGTCGAAAGTCTAGACTTTGGCTTACAAACATCTCTCACGCCAGTTGTAACCACAATTTTATAGTTGACTCCTCGCTAAATGCGAGTAGCTTTTATAAAAATAATACACATACGATCCACGCTGAGGAAAAGATGTCGCTCCTTAAACTCAAAAGTATTAGGGTCCACGACAAGATAGCGGCCACAGTAAGGCATTTTTTGGCAGAATGCGAGTGTCTAAAGTATGGACTGGCTTACAAACGTCTCTCACGCCAGTTGTAACCACAATTTTATAGTTGACTCCTCGCTAAATGCGAGTAGCTTTTATAAAAATAATACACATACGATCCACGCTGAGGAAAAGATGTCGCTCCTTAAACTCAAAAGTATTAGCGTCCACGACAAGATGGCGGCCACAGTAAGGCATTTTTTGGCAGAATGCGAGTGTCTAAAGTATGGACTGGCTTACAAACATCTCTCACGCCAGTTGTAACTACAATTTTATAGTTGACTCCTCGCTAAATGCGAGTAGCTTTTATAAAAATAATATGTACAAGATCCACGCATTCTGAGACATTTTTTGGCAGAATGCGAGGGTCGAAAGTCTAGACTTTGGCTTACAAACATCTCTCACGCCAGTTGTAACCACAATTTTATAGTTGACTCCTCGCTAAATGCGAGTAGCTTTTATAAAAATAATACACATACGATCCACGCTGAGGAAAAGATGTCGCTCCGTAAACTCAAAAGTATTAGGGTCCACTACAAGATGGCGGCCACAGTAAGGCATTTTTTGGCAGAATGCGAGTGTCTAAAGTATGGACTGGCTTACAAACATCTCTCACGCCAGTTGTAACTACACTTTTATAGTTGACTCCTCGGTAAATGCGAGTAGCTTTTATAAAAATAATATGTACAAGATCCACGCATTCTGAGGCATTTTTTGGCAGAATGCGAGGGTCGAAAGTCTAGACTTTGGCTTACAAAAATCTCTCACGCCAGTTGTAACTACAATTTTATAGTTGACTCCTCGCTAAATGCAAGTAGCTTTTATAAAAATAATATGTACAACATCCACGCATTCTGAGACATTTTTTGGCAGAATGCGAGGGTCGAAAGTCTAGACTTTGGCTTACAAACATCTCTCACGCCAGTTGTAACGACAATTTTATAGTTGACTCCTAGTTATATACAAGTTGCTTTTATAAAAATAATACACATACGATCCACGCTGAGGAAAAGATGTCGCTCCTTAAACTCAAAAGTATTAGGGTCCACGACAAGATGGCGGCCACAGTAAGGCATTTTTTGGCAGAATGCGAGTGTCTAAAGTATGGACTGGCTTACAAACATCTCTCACGCCAGTTGTAACCACAATTTTATAGTTGACTCCTCGCTAAATGCGAGTAGCTTTTATAAAAATAATACACATACGATCCACGCTGAGGAAAAGATGTCGCTCCTTAAACTCAAAAGTATTAGGGTCCACGACAAGATGGCGGCCACAGTAAGGCATTTTTTGGCAGAATGCGAGTGTCTAAAGTATAGACTGGCTTACAAACATCTCTCACGCCAGTTGTAACCACAATTTTATAGTTGACTCCTCGCTAAATGCAAGTAGCTTTTATAAAAATAATATGTACAAGATCCACGCATTCTGAGGCATTTTTCGTCAGAATGCGAGGGTCGAAAGTCTAGACTTTGGCTTACAAAAATCTCTCACGCCAGTTGTAACTACAATTTTATAGTTGACTCCTCGCTAAATGCGAGTAGCTTTTATAAAAATAATATGTACAAGATCCACGCATTCCGAGACATTTTTTGGCAGAATGCGAGGGTCGAAAGTCTAGACTTTGGCTTACAAACATCTCTCACGCCAGTTGTAACCACAATTTTATAGTTGACTCCTAGTTATATACAAGTTGCTTTTATAAAAATAATACACATACGATCCACGCTGAGGAAAAGATGTCGCTCCTTAAACTCAAAAGTATTAGGGTTCACGACAAGATGGCGGCCACAGTAAGGCATTTTTTGGCAGAATGCGAGTGTCTAAAGTATGGACTGGCTTACAAACATCTCTCACGCCAGTTGTAACCACAATTTTATAGTTGACTCCTCGCTAAATGCGAGTAGCTTTTATAAAAATAATACACATACGATCCACGCTGAGGAAAAGATGTCGCTCCTTAAACTCAAAAGTATTAGGGTCCACGACAAGATGGCGGCCACAGTAAGGCATTTTTTGGCAGAATGCGAGTGTTTAAAGTATGGACTGGCTTACAAACATCTCTCACGCCAGTTGTAACCACAATTTTATAGTTGACTCCTCGCTAAATGCAAGTAGCTTTTATAAAAATAATATGTACAAGATCCACGCATTCTGAGACATTTTTTGGCAGAATGCGAGGGTCGAAAGTCTAGACTTTGGCTTACAAACATCTCTCACGCCAGTTGTAACCACAATTTTATAGTTGACTCCTCGCTAAATGCGAGTAGCTTTTATAAAAATAATACACATACGATCCACGCTGAGGAAAAGATGTCGCTCCGTAAACTCAAAAGTATTAGGGTCCACTACAAGATGGCGGCCACAGTAAGGCATTTTTTGGCAGAATGCGAGTGTCTAAAGTATGGACTGGCTTACAAACATCTCTCACGCCAGTTGTAACTACACTTTTATAGTTGACTCCTCGGTAAATGCGAGTAGCTTTTATAAAAATAATATGTACAAGATCCACGCATTCTGAGACATTTTTTGGCAGAATGCGAGTGTCAAAAGTATGGACTGGCTTACAAACATCTCTCACGCCAGTTGTAACCACAATTTTATAGTTGACTCCTCGCTAAATGCAAGTAGCTTTTATAAAAATAATATGTACAAGATCCACGCATTCTGAGGCATTTTTTGGCAGAATGCGAGGGTCGAAAGTCTAGACTTTGGCTTACAAAAATCTCTCACGCCAGTTGTAACTACAATTTTATAGTTGACTCCTCGCTAAATGCGAGTAGCTTTTATAAAAATAATATGTACAAGATCCACGCATTCTGAGACATTTTTTGGCAGAATGCGAGGGTCGAAAGTATGGACTGGCTTATAAACATCTCTCACGCCAGTTGTAACCACAATTTTATAGTTGACTCCTCGCTAAATGCAAGTAGCTATTATAAAAATAATATGTATAAGATCCACGCATTCTGAGACATTTTTTGGCAGAATGCGAGGGTCGAAAGTCTAGACTTTGGCTTACAAACATCTCTCACGCCAGTTGTAACGACAATTTTATAGTTGACTCCTAGTTATATACAAATTGCTTTTATAAAAATAATACACATACGATCCACGCTGAGGAAAAGATGTCGCTCTTTAAACTCAAAAGTATTAGGGTCCACGACAAGATGGCGGCCACAGTAAGGCATTTTTTGGCAGAATGCGAGTGTCTAAAGTATGGACTGGCTTACAAACATCTCTCACGCCAGTTGTAACCACAATTTTATAGTTGACTCCTCGCTAAATGCGAGTAGCTTTTATAAAAATAATGCACATACGATCCACGCTGAGGAAAAGATGTCGCTCCTTAAACTTAAAAGTATTAGGGTCCACGACAAGATGGCGGCCACAGTAAGGCATTTTTTGGCAGAATGCGAGTGTCTAAAGTATGGACTGGCTTACAAACATCTCTCACGCCAGTTGTAACTACAATTTTATAGTTGACTCCTCGCTAAATGCGAGTAGCTTTTATAAAAATAATATGTACAAGATCCACGCATTCTGAGACATTTTTTGGCAGAATGCGAGGGTCGAAAGTCTAGACTTTGGCTTACAAACATCTCTCACGCCAGTTGTAACCACAATTTTATAGTTGACTCCTCGCTAAATGCGAGTAGCTTTTATAAAAATAATACACATACGATCCACGCTGAGGAAAAGATGTCGCTCCTTAAACTCAAAAGTATTAGGGTCCACGACAAGATAGCGGCCACAGTAAGGCATTTTTTGGCAGAATGCGAGTGTCTAAAGTATGGACTGGCTTACAAACGTCTCTCACGCCAGTTGTAACCACAATTTTATAGTTGACTCCTCGCTAAATGCGAGTAGCTTTTATAAAAATAATACACATACGATCCACGCTGAGGAAAAGATGTCGCTCCTTAAACTCAAAAGTATTAGCGTCCACGACAAGATGGCGGCCACAGTAAGGCATTTTTTGGCAGAATGCAAGTGTCTAAAGTATGGACTGGCTTACAAACATCTCTCACGCCAGTTGTAACTACAATTTTATAGTTGACTCCTCGCTAAATGCGAGTAGCTTTTATAAAAATAATATGTACAAGATCCACGCATTCTGAGACATTTTTTGGCAGAATGCGAGGGTCGAAAGTCTAGACTTTGGCTTACAAACATCTCTCACGCCAGTTGTAACCACAATTTTATAGTTGACTCCTCGCTAAATGCGAGTAGCTTTTATAAAAATAATATGTACAAGATCCACGCATTCTGAGACATTTTTTGGCAGAATGCGAGGGTCGAAAGTCTAGACTTTGGCTTACAAAAATCTCTCACGCCAGTTGTAACTACAATTTTATAGTTGACTCCTCGCTAAATGCAAGTAGCTTTTATAAAAATAATATGTACAAGATCCACGCATTCTGAGACATTTTTTGGCAGAATGCGAGGGTCGAAAGTCTAGACTTTGGCTTACAAACATCTCTCACGCCAGTTGTAACGACAATTTTATAGTTGACTCCTAGTTATATACAAGGTGCTTTTATAAAAATAATACACATACGATCCACGCTGAGGAAAAGATGTCGCTCCTTAAACTCAAAAGTATTAGGGTCCACGACAAGATGGCGGCCACAGTAAGGCATTTTTTGGCAGAATGCGAGCGTCTAAAGTATGGACTGGCTTACAAACATCTCTCACGCCAGTTGTAACTACAATTTTATAGTTGACTCCTCGCTAAAATGCGAGTAGCTTTTTATAAAAATAATATGTACAAGATCCACGCATTCTGAGACATTTTTTGGCAGAATGCGAGGGTCGAAAGTATGGACTGGCTTACAAACATCTCTCACGCCAGTTGTAACCACAATTTTATAGTTGACTCCTCGCTAAATGCAAGTAGCTATTATAAAAATAATATGTACAAGATCCACGCATTCTGAGACATTTTTTGGCAGAATGCGAGGGTCGAAAGTCTAGACTTTGGCTTACAAACATCTCTCACGCCAGTTGTAAACGACAATTTTATAGTTGACTCCTCGCTAAATGCGAGTAGCTTTTATAAAAATAATACACATACGATCCACGCTGAGGAAAAGATGTCGCTCCTTAAACTCAAAGTATTAGGGTCCACGACAAGATGGCGGCCACAGTAAGGCATTTTTTGGCAGAATGCGAGTGTCTAAAGTATGGACTGGCTTACAAACATCTCTCACGCCAGTTGTAACTACAATTTTATAGTTGACTCCTCGCTAAATGCGAGTAGCTTTTATAAAAATAATATGTACAAGATCCACGCATTCTGAGACATTTTTTGGCAGAATGCGAGGGTCGAAAGTCTAGACTTTGGCTTACAAACATCTCTCACGCCAGTTGTAACCACAATTTTATAGTTGACTCCTCGCTAAATGCAAGTAGCTATTATAAAAATAATATGTATAAGATCCACGCATTCTGAGACATTTTTTGGCAGAATGCGAGGGTCGAAAGTCTAGACTTTGGCTTACAAACATCTCTCACGCCAGTTGTAACGACAATTTTATAGTTGACTCCTAGTTATATACAAGGTGCTTTTATAAAAATAATACACATACGATCCACGCTGAGGAAAAGATGTCGCTCCTTAAACTCAAAAGTATTAGGGTCCACGACAAGATGGCGGCCACAGTAAGGCATTTTTTGGCAGAATGCGAGTGTCTAAAGTATGGACTGGCTTACAAACATCTCTCACGCCAGTTGTAACTACAATTTTATAGTTGACTCCTCGCTAAATGCGAGTAGCTTTTATAAAAATAATATGTACAAGATCCACGCATTCTGAGACATTTTTTGGCAGAATGCGAGGGTCGAAAGTCTAGACTTTGGCTTACAAACATCTCTCACGCCAGTTGTAACTACAATTTTATAGTTGACTCCTCGCTAAATGCGAGTAGCTTTTATAAAAATAATACACATACGATCCACGCTGAGGAAAAGATGTCGCTCCTTAACTCAAAAGTATTAGGGACCACGACAAGATGGCGGCCACAGTAAGGCATTTTTTGGCAGAATGCGAGTGTCTAAAGTATGGACTAGCTTACAAACATCTCTCACGCCAGTTGTAACTACACTTTTATAGTTGACTCCTCGCTAAATGCGAGTAGCTTTTATAAAAATAATATGTACAAGATCCACGCATTCTGAGACATTTTTTGGCAGAATGCGAGTGTCTAAAGTATGGACTGGCTTACAAACATCTCTCACGCCAGTTGTAACGACAATTTTATAGTTGACTCCTAGTTATATACAAGGTGCTTTTATAAAAATAATACACATACGATCCACGCTGAGGAAAAGATGTCGCTCCTTAAACTCAAAAGTATTAGGGTCCACGACAAGATGGCGGCCACAGTAAGGCATTTTTTGGCAGAATGCGAGTGTCTAAAGTATGGACTGGCTTACAAACATCTCTCACGCCAGTTGTAACTACAATTTTATAGTTGACTCCTCGCTAAATGCGAGTAGCTTTTATAAAAATAATATGTACAAGATCCACGCATTCTGAGCATTTTTTGGCAGAATGCGAGGGTCGAAAGTCTAGACTTTGGCTTACAAACATCTCTCACGCCAGTTGTAACCACAATTTTATAGTTGACTCCTAGCTAATACAAGTTGCTTTTATAAAAATAATACACATACGATCCACGCTGAGGAAAAGATGTCGCTCCTTAAACTCAAAAGTATTAGGGTCCACGACAAGATGGCGGCCACAGTAAGGCATTTTTTGGCAGAATGCGAGTGTCTAAAGTATGGACTGGCTTACAAACATCTCTCACGCCAGTTGTAACTACAATTTTATAGTTGACTCCTCGCTAAATGCGAGTAGCTTTTATAAAAATAATATGTACAAGATCCACGCATTCTGAGGCATTTTTTGGCAGAATGCGAGTGGTCTAAAGTATGGACTGGCTTACAAACATCTCTCACGCCAGTTGTAACCACAATTTTATAGTTGACTCCTCGCTAAATGCAAGTAGCTTTTATAAAAATAATATGTACAAGATCCACGCATTCTGAGGCATTTTTTGGCAGAATGCGAGGGTCGAAAGTCTAGACTTTGGCTTACAAACATCTCTCACGCCAGTTGTAACACAATTTTATAGTTGACTCCTAGCTATATACAAGTTGCTTTTATAAAAATAATACACATACGATCCACGCTGAGGAAAAGATGTCGCTCCTTAAACTCAAAAGTATTAGGGTCCACGACAAGATGGCGGCCACAGTAAGGCATTTTTTGGCAGAATGCGAGTGTCTAAAGTATGGACTGGCTTACAAACATCTCTCACGCCAGTTGTAACCACAATTTTATAGTTGACTCCTCGCTAAATGCAGCTTTTATAAAAATAATATGTGCAAGATCCACGCATTCTGAGGCATTTTTCGTCAGAATGCGAGGGTCGAAAGTCTAGACTTTGGCTTACAAAAATCTCTCACGCCAGTTGTAACTACAATTTTATAGTTGACTCCTCGCTAAATGCAAGTAGCTTTTATAAAAATAATATGTACAAGATCCACGCATTCTGAGGCATTTTTTGGCAGAATGCGAGGGTCGAAAGTCTAGACTGGCTTACAAACATCTCTCACGCCAGTTGTAACCACAATTTTATAGTTGACTCCTCGCTAAATGCAAGTAGCTTTTATAAAAATAATATGTACAAGATCCACGCATTCTGAGGCATTTTTTGGCAGAATGCGAGGGTCGAAAGTCTAGACTTTGGCTTACAAACATCTCTCACGCCAGTTGTAACCACAATTTTATAGTTGACTCCTAGTTATATACAAGTTGCTTTTATAAAAATAATACACATACGATCCACGCTGAGGAAAAGATGTCGCTCCTTAAACTCAAAAGTATTAGGGTCCACGACAAGATGGCGGCCACAGTAAGGCATTTTTTGGCAGAATGCGAGTGTCTAAAGTCTGGACTGGCTTACAAACATCTCTCACGCCAGTTGTAACCACAATTTTATAGTTGACTCCTCGCTAATGCAAGTAGCTTTTATAAAATAATACACATACGATCCACGCTGAGGAAAAGATGTCGCTCCTTAAACTCAAAAGTATTAGGGTCCACGACAAGATGGCGGCCACAGTAAGGCATTTTTTGGCAGAATGCGAGTGTCTAAAGTATGGACTGGCTTACAAACATCTCTCACGCCAGTTGTAACTACAATTTTATAGTTGACTCCTCGCTAAATGCAAGTAGCTTTTATAAAAATAATATGTACAAGATCCACGCATTCTGAGGCATTTTTTGGCAGAATGCGAGGTCGAAAGTCTAGACTTTGGCTTACAAACATCTCTCACGCCAGTTGTAACCACAATTTTATAGTTGACTCCTAGCTATATGCAAGTAGCTTTTATAAAAATAATACACATACGATCCACGCTGAGGAAAAGATGTCGCTCCTTAAACTCAAAAGTATTAGGGTCCACGACAAGATGGCGGCCACAGTAAGGCATTTTTTGGCAGAATGCGAGTGTCTAAAGTATGGACTGGCTTACAAACATCTCTCACGCCAGTTGTAACCACAATTTTATAGTTGACTCCTCGCTAAATGCGAGTAGCTTTTATAAAAATAATACACATACGATCCACGCTGAGGAAAAGATGTCGCTCCTTAAACTCAAAAGTATTAGGGTCCACGACAAGATGGCGGCCACAGTAAGGCATTTTTTGCAGAATGCGAGTGTCTAAAGTATGGACTGGCTTACAAACATCTCTCACGCCAGTTGTAACTACAATTTTATAGTTGACTCCTCGCTAAATGCAAGTAGCTTTTATAAAAATAATATGTACAAGATCCACGCATTCTGAGGCATTTTTTGGCAGAATGCGAGGGTCGAAAGTCTAGACTTTGGCTTACAAACATCTCTCACGCCAGTTGTAACCACAATTTTATAGTTGACTCCTAGCTATATACAAGTTGCTTTTATAAAAATAATACACATACGATCCACGCTGAGGAAAAGATGTCGCTCCTTAAACTCAAAAGTATTAGGGTCCACGACAAGATGGCGGCCACAGTAAGGCATTTTTTGGCAGAATGCGAGTGTCTAAAGTATGGACTGGCTTACAAACATCTCTCACGCCAGTTGTAACTACAATTTTATAGTTGACTCCTCGCTAAATGCGAGTAGCTTTTATAAAAATAATATGTACAAGATCCACGCATTCTGAGGCATTTTTTGGCAGAATGCGAGTGTCGAAAGTCTAGACTTTGGCTTACAAACATCTCTCACGCCAGTTGTAACCACAATTTTATAGTTGACTCCTCGCTAAATGCAAGTAGCTTTTATAAAAATAATATGTACAAGATCCACGCATTCTGAGGCATTTTTGGCAGAATGCGAGGTTGAAAGTCTAGACTTTGGCTTACAAAAATCTCTCACGCCAGTTGTAACTACAATTTTATAGTTGACTCCTCGCTAAATGCAAGTAGCTTTTATAAAAATAATATGTACAAGATCCACGCATTCTGAGGCATTTTTTGGCAGAATGCGAGGGTCGAAAGTCTAGACTTTGGCTTACAAACATCTCTCACGCCAGTTGTAACCACAATTTTATAGTTGACTCCTAGTTATATACAAGTTGCTTTTATAAAAATAATACACATACGATCCACGCTGAGGAAAAGATGTCGCTCCTTAAACTCAAAAGTATTAGGGTCCACGACAAGATGGCGGCCACAGTAAGGCATTTTTTGGCAGAATGCGAGTGTCTAAAGTATGGACTGGCTTACAAACATCTCTCACGCCAGTTGTAACCACAATTTTATAGTTGACTCCTCGCTAAATGCAAGTAGCTTTTATAAAAATAATACACATACGATCCACGCTGAGGAAAAGATGTCGCTCCTTAAACTCAAAAGTATTTAGGGTCCACGACAAGATGGCGGCCACAGTAAGGCATTTTTTGGCAGAATGCGAGTGTCTAAAGTATGGACTGGCTTACAAACATCTCTCACGCCAGTTGTAACCACAATTTTATAGTTGACTCCTCGCTAAATGCAAGTAGCTTTTATAAAAATAATATGTACAAGATCCACGCATTCTGAGGCATTTTTTGGCAGAATGCGAGGGTCGAAAGTCTAGACTTTGGCTTACAAACATCTCTCACGCCAGTTGTAACTACAATTTTATAGTTGACTCCTCGCTAAATGCAAGTAGCTTTTATAAAAATAATATGTACAAGATCCACGCATTCTGAGGCATTTTTTGGCAGAATGCGAGGGTCGAAAGTCTAGACTTTGGCTTACAAACATCTCTCACGCCAGTTGTAACCACAATTTTATAGTTGACTCCTCGCTAAATGCAAGTAGCTTTTATAAAAATAATATGTACAAGATCCACGCATTCTGAGACATTTTTTGGCAGAATGCGAGGGTCGAAAGTAGACTTTGGCTTACAAACATCTCTCACGCCAGTTGTAACTACAATTTTATAGTTGACTCCTCGCTAAATGCAAGTAGCTTTTATAAAAATAATATGTACAAGATCCACGCATTCTGAGGCATTTTTTGGCAGAATGCGAGGGTCGAAAGTCTAGACTTTGGCTTACAAACATCTCTCACGCCAGTTGTAACCACAATTTTATAGTTGACTCCTAGTTATATACAAGTTGCTTTTATAAAAATAATACACATACGATCCACGCTGAGGAAAAGATGTCGCTCCTTAAACTCAAAAGTATTAGGGTCCACGACAAGATGGCGGCCACAGTAAGGCATTTTTTGGCAGAATGCGAGTGTCTAAAGTATAGACTGGCTTACAAACATCTCTCACGCCAGTTGTAACCACAATTTATAGTTGACTCCTCGCTAAATGCAAGTAGCTTTTATAAAAATAATATGTACAAGATCCACGCATTCTGAGGCATTTTTTGGCAGAATGCGAGGGTCGAAAGTCTAGACTTTGGCTTACAAAAATCTCTCACGCCAGTTGTAACTACAATTTTATAGTTGACTCCTCGCTAAATGCAAGTAGCTTTTATAAAAATAATATGTACAAGATCCACGCATTCTGAGGCATTTTTTGGCAGAATGCGAGGGTCGAAAGTCTAGACTTTGGCTTACAAACATCTCTCACGCCAGTTGTAACCACAATTTTATAGTTGACTCCTAGTTATATACAATATGCTTTTATAAAAATAATACACATACGATCCACGCTGAGGAAAAGATGTCGCTCCTTAAACTCAAAAGTATTAGGGTCCACGACAAGATGGCGGCCACAGTAAGGCATTTTTTGGCAGAATGCGAGTGTCTAAAGTATGGACTGGCTTACAAACATCTCTCACGCCAGTTGTAACTACAATTTTATAGTTGACTCCTCGCTAAATGCGAGTAGCTTTTATAAAAATAATATGTACAAGATCCACGCATTCTGAGGCATTTTTTGGCAGAATGCGAGTGTCGAAAGTCTAGACTTTGGCTTACAAACATCTCTCACGCCAGTTGTAACCACAATTTTATAGTTGACTCCTCGCTAAATGCAAGTAGCTTTTATAAAAATAATATGTACAAGATCCACGCATTCTGAGGCATTTTTTGGCAGAATGCGAGGGTCGAAAGTCTAGACTGGCTTACAAACATCTCTCACGCCAGTTGTAACCACAATTTTATAGTTGACTCCTCGCTAAATGCAAGTAGCTTTTATAAAAAATAATATGTACAAGATCCACGCATTCTGAGGCATTTTTTGGCAGAATGCGAGGGTCGAAAGTCTAGACTTTGGCTTACAAAACATCTCTCACGCCAGTTGAAACTACAATTTTATAGTTGACTCCTAGTTATATACAAGTTGCTTTTATAAAAATAATACACATACGATCCACGCTGAGGAAAAGATGTCGCTCCTTAAACTCAAAAGTATTAGGGTCCACGACAAGATGGCGGCCACAGTAAGGCATTTTTTGGCAGAATGCGAGTGTCTAAAGTATGGACTGGCTTACAAACATCTCTCACGCCAGTTGTAACTACAATTTTATAGTTGACTCCTCGCTAAATGCAAGTAGCTTTTATAAAAATAATATGTACAAGATCCACGCATTCTGAGGCATTTTTTGGCAGAATGCGAGGGTCGAAAGTCTAGACTTTGGCTTACAAACATCTCTCACGCCAGTTGTAACCACAATTTTATAGTTGA